>NC_047105.1:130213209-130513209 GCF_902500255.1 Thalassophryne amazonica
TCAAGTTTATCTATGTTTCTTTACTGCGCAACTGTGCATGTGCATTACCCTGTCGCGATGACAATATTCAGCTTTAAAGATGGCGTGTGTACATGCAAGTCTTTCCTTTTTAAAATTGAAAAGACACATTACTGTATTTTTATGTAAAGACAAAACTTAGGTAGGTTTTCTACCTTTCTTCAGTGGGTGAGCTCAAATTGACGGGTGAGGTGCGCATGCACAGTTGCGTGGTGGAGCTCATCTTGCAGGGACACGGTCACCAGTCGAGATGAGATCCACTACCAAAGAAAACCCACTTAAGTTTTGTCTTTACATACAAATACAGTAATAAGTGTCTTTTCAAGTTACAAAAATTAGACTTGCATGTACATGCTGTCTTTAAAGCAGAATATAGTCGTTAGATGACAGGAACTCAGCTCAGCGGGGAGCTTAAAACTGCACTCCAGTCGTCAACTATGTCAGCGACATATCTGAAGCTTTTGTACAACAATCATTTCCACATAAATTCAGCATTGTTTCAAAATAAAAGACTGAGGATGATCAGAGCACCACAGCAGCACATCTGAGTCTGACGTGCTGCTGTGCCCACGTCATTTTGGAGCGTCAGTAGCAATTCACAAATTATCTCCTCGTTTCTGCTTAAAACTGACTTTAGAATGATTTAAGAGGTTTTACTTTATATGATGGTTAATAATTACACTATTCCTTTTGATTGCTTTGGGTGTAGAGAGTCAGTCTCAGAGTCGTCTCAGACGCATCCACAGTGAAGGCAGGGCGGACCAATTCTTAGAGGGGACCATTTGGTCAGTGACACCGGGTCACATGACTGCAAAGCCGCTATGGGTGGGAGATGGGATCACCTGACCTCAGTCTGTGTTCGAACTCATCACATTAAAAACAAACCCACTCCGCTTCTGTATTTTTTTTTTTCTTTCTTTTTTCTTTTGGTTTCCTGTGTGCATCTCCATATTTAGGCGATAAGTCGTGACTGAAGTTATTATGAGGACTGCAAACTAACAACAATCTGATTTTCAGTTCATTCTTTTGAAATCAAACACAGTTTAACATTCCTAAAGATGAGCATTTACGCAGAAAGCAAGCACACAAAAGAGCGATTTTGCAGACAAACGGACGTACACAACATGAAAAGTTCACCGATGTCAAAATGACTGTAAGCTGCAGAAGAAATGAAGCCAGCGAAAACAAACGCAGAGACAAATGTCCAGGAACCCATGATTTAGTTGTAGCTGGTCATGTGTCTTTCAGGTTGTTGTAGGAATATATACACACACATACTAGCTGTGTTACTCCCTGTTCCATGCACGGGTAATGGAGATTAATTTTAGCCATGTCATTCAGTGACGTGCAGTCAGGTGAAGCACAGCCTCACCTGTCATCATGGAAAGAAAACATGTAAAATGAAAAAATAAATTAAATGGTTATATTCATTCAGTGACTTTCCTTTAACCTCACAGTTTTAGATGACTTTTTATTCAAAATCGCTGAATTTTCACATTTGCCATTCAAATACTGAGAAGAGACATGCGGTGAGGCAGCAGCCAGCCGTGCCTCATCTTGGATTGTGCAGTCACTGGGCTAACTGCTGGAATGCTGTGCAGTGAGACTGTATTATTGTCTCTCTGTATGTCGCCATTAAAATGGTCAAACACTTCGGTTATATGAACTTAAATTCCATAGTTTAACGGATGTACATAATGTACAGTGTTTTTTGTCAACAGCTGTATGTGTGTACAACATGTTTTCTGTGCTGACCGATCAGAAAATGGCTGCAAAAAGGCACTACGTGAGGCATGCAGATCTCCTGGCTCATGATAGGGGGCATTAGTGATCCCAGGGATTCTTCTTGCAGCAGCTCCTCTCAGTTGCAGAATAAGTGACAGCAAGCTACAATTTACAGTTAGCAAGTTAAGTGCCACAGTCTATTTATTTTACTTTCAGAATGGAGGATTACATATCCAAACAAACAGTTTTCTAAACTAAAGGACAGAAGACCTGCTCTTTTCAAACGGAGTGAGACACACATAAAGTCTGGCTGTGTGGACTTCCAGCAAGAAAATGTTTTTCTGCTGCCTTCTTTTTTCAACTTGTGACTGTCTGGACTCAGATGGGATATTGTGACCAGAAGAATTTTCTCATCAAATACAAGCGGTTGACCACTCGCATTCAAAGCCAGAAAGGACAACTTTCTTCCTTGGCAGTGATCTCCACTGAAACAGAGACTTTAAAACTGAAGGAAGATAGGGAACACTAATGCTGCATTTACACATAGGCAGAACATGTTACGAATGTCATATTTGCACAATTATTGTCACATTCCTGACATACTTAACGCATCTGAATAGGTTTCGTAATAGTGCGTGTTGTTGGTGCGTGATATTCGTCATTGGCATGGAGCATGTTTTTGGCTGTCAGAAAATCTTCCACGAATGTCACGCACCACCCTCATTTCGCCTCATGTTGTGGAGGTCGCAACTGAGCGTGTTGATCCATCTTGATTAGTGGTGATCCTTAATAGAGCATGACAGTGTTCTTCTCTGACGTGCGCACAACTAAACCCTTCTGCACCACATTCAGTTTCATTGCTGAAGTATGCTGTAGAAGGACAGTGACGCCAGAAGTTTTGTTCCATTGCTCATCAGCACACTCCTGCAGGTGGAACACCTGCTGCTGCTGCGCCTGATGTTTTGGAAAACGCACAAGACGAGAATCGCATGGAACCACACATCTGGCTCGCTCCGTTTCCTCCTCCTCTCTGTGCCACTCCATGGCACAGAGCCCTACTAAGCATGCAGTCACAAAGTTCTTATGCTGTGGATTTTGAGGAGCAAACTGGAGTGATCTGAAATGTTCAGCAGCTGATGGATGAATGTGTGTGTGTGTGTGTGTGTGGAGACAATTCGCCTCATTCACAACATGACAGAACATAATGATGCACTGTTACGTGCAGTAGCGCAGAACAGCGTGCAACAGCACGGAACATTATTCTTGACCGTGCGTAATGGTTCCTGATAATTCACCAGCAACACGTGCCAGTAATCATAGCACGTGGTAACAGGTTGCAGCAATTTCTGAGGACAACTGACGCCTCTGCCTCAAATCATCACATTTGTTGTCAACATCCAAGAATGTATACTTCGTGGCATTTGTGACTTGTCATCATTATGTGTAAACACAGCAGTACAAACAAGTCATCAATGCTTTTATTCAGAAGGAGCGGTACATTGACTTCATTTATAAGTAAAAGTAAGACCATAATAATGCTTTTTTTTTTATTAAATGTGCTTTTGTGTGCTACAGTTTGTATGTGTAAAGAATACTGATATGAAATTTTACACATAAACCCGTTAACTGGTGACAATCAAATGGTGAATAAGCTACTCTGTGGGGTTTATATGGTCGTAAATCTGATTGTGATGATGTCAGTGCCTCACCAGCCATCAATTTCACTGCACACCACTGATGTCATTGTACGAGGTCTATTAGAAAAGTATCCGACCTTATTATTTTTTCAAAAACCATATGGATTTGATTCATATGTTTTTACGTCAGCCAAGCTTGAACCTTTGTTTCCATATGGTTTTTGAAAAAAATAATAAGGTCGGATACTTTTCTAATAGATCTCGTATATTTCATGTCACTTATGTTAAGGTATAGTAAGTTGCATTGCATTGTGTGTATGTTGTCATCATTAATTTTCATAGAGCAATTTATGACATTCATGAGACTCAAGTGAATGATGATAAAAGGTGACAGCATGTTGTATGCCCTGGCATGCCATACACAGCAGGTTCACTGAAAAAAAAGAAAAAAAAAATGCACGCTTTACCTGGCCCGTGTGGATTGTAATTAAAGTGCACCCAAGCCAGCCGCTACTACGTAGTAAGTAAAGTGTGATGCTTGCTACCTAACCCGAGTACCACACGAACTGCGAAAATAAGTGCTTTAGTGAGTGGGTTGTGATTTAACATATAAGTGTGTGTGTGTGTGTGTGTGTGTGTGTGTGTGTGTGTGTGTGTGTGTTCATGCACGTACAGTTTGGAATGCAAAGAAGGCTGGTTATCATAAACATGATGTCAAACAAGGACTTTTGGAGGCCCAGGCCAAAGTTATGAACAAGAGTGGGGAGAATTATATAATAAGTTGGTCCTTTTGTATTTTCACTTTGTCCAACATGATTTGAGCCCCAATAATATTTGGACTTAAAAAAAAAAAATTGTAACCATTTTTTACTTAAAATATTTTAACATGGCAGATTGTGTACTTTTCTCTACTTGCAGCTGAACATCTGATTGGGTGGTTTAAGAGTGTCCGTGACATGAACACTCGACTCATCAAGAAGGGCAAAGGGAAGTCGGGGGACGGAGATGATGATGATAAAAACTGGACAACTGGCAACGGTTCATCACGGCATCAATGAATTTTACGGAGAGGGTGGTTCGTCATCAGCAGACACCAGTCAGAAGTGTAAGTACAAACATTACTTATATTTATTACATGAATTAATTACAATTTTTTTTAAACTTCCCATTAAACTTACCTTGGTTTCTGATTTTTCTCTTTGCAGGTGGAGGCTGTTGTCCTTGAGCAATCAGGCATCTTGGATGCTGCTGCTGCACAGGAGGCCACAGACGTAGACTCTGAAGGTGAACCGAGGGCTTCCACTTCAGTTGGTTCAAGAAGCCGAAGTATCAAAGAAGGCGAGATGGACCGAATGTTACAGCTAATGCAGGAACGAGCGGAGGAGAGTCGGGCCCGCATGGAAGAACTGCAAAAGTGTAAACAGCAGCACCCCAGCACAGCTAGGAATGCCTTTGCAGCCTATGTCCGGGACTCCTTAAACACCATGTCGGAATGGAGCTACAGAAAAGCAAAGGATGAAATCCAGTGGGTGTTGACAAAGTATGAAGATGGGGCTGAAGAGAAAAGGGTCAGGCAGCAGCAGCAACAACAGCAGTTCCAACAGCAGCTACCTCACCACCATATGAGTCCACCACACACTGTCCTGCCTGTCCGAGGATTGCAAACGGCATCATTTAGCCAGCAAACGGTATCATCTGGTGAGTAAAGTAAATATTCAACTGAACTATTTTATTCAGTTTGTCAATCAATTTGTAAAATTATTTGGAATGATACATTAACCTTTTTTATTTTCGGATTGTGGGACAGGACTCCAACCCATGCCAGCTCAGTGGGCTGCAGTACCTCCTTGGATGGACACAGAGCTCTGGCAGTCACAGAACATCGAGTGGATGCAGGCTGTGGATCCAAACCTGAATCCCACATCTTTAAGTGCCACCCAGAGTGCTCCTGTGCCACGTTCACCGCTTCTAGCTGTGAGACAACAGTCTGCGCAGATGACGACTTCAGTGTTGGGAGTGATGTCCAGGACCAGGTTTGTTCTGGAGGCTGAGGATGATGTCAACCTTTCAACTATGTCTTTTCCATCATCCAGCACATCCCAGCTCCAGACACCCTGCAACGTCCTGCTTGACAACATTATGTCTACAGCAGATGATGACCAACATGATGACAGATCCACACTGTTCTCCAACACCAGGAGAGAAATTGAACATCCCATGATGCCAAAGTTTGCCATGTGTAGATGGCAAATCCTCTTCAATCTATATTAAACTGAATACACCACAAAGACAAGATATTTAATGTTCAAACTGATAAACTATTGTTTTTGTGCAAATATTTGCTCATTTTGAAATGGATGCCTGCAACACGTTTCAAAAAAGCTGGGACAGCGGTATGTTTACCACTGTGTTACATCACCTTTACTTCTTACAAAACTCAATAAGTGTTTGGGAACTGAGGACACTAACTGTTGAAGCTTTGTCGGTGGAATTCTTTCCCATTCTTACTTGATGTACGACTTGAGTTCAACAGTCCGGGGTCTCCGTTGTCCTATTTTGCACTTCATAATGCTCCACAAATTTTCAGTGGGCAACTGGTCTGGACTGCAGGCAGGCCAGTCTAGTACCCGCACTCTTTTCTACGAAGCCACGCTGTTGTAACACTTGGAGAATGTGGCTTGACATTGTCTTGCTGAAATAAGCAGGGACGTCCCTGAAAAAGATATTTCTTGGATGGCAGCATGTGTTGCTTCAAAACCTGGATGTATCTTTCAGCATTGATGGTGCCATCACAGATGTGTAAGTTGCCCATGCCATGGGCAACATCGGTACAAGTTGACCATGAATTCGTGATGGGGAACTGTCTGTGTCACACGAAGGCTACACGCACATGCAGGCCAGCCACAAACATTTGAAACGTTCATACATAATTGATAAACGTTCTTAATGCTATTGTTACTGTTTGAAAACACTCCTTTACAAGGATGTTTCGTTGAGTTCATCAGGCTTTAGTTATTGATTCCTTCAGATATCATTTTGTTTGTTCAATACATAGGACTTGTGAGGTTGATCGAAGATTAGTGAAGTTGAACGAAATGCTAACGTTACAAAAACTAAGCACATGATAAAAAATCGTCAAGAATGACAGCAAAATGAAATATGGACGAATTGAGGTCGGCGGCGGCATTCGTTCAAATTTTTTGACAGTTTAAAAATTCTGATGAAGTGCCAGCTGCAGGAATGAAGCTGAGCGAAGGTTAAACAATGCCAACAAAAGTCCATATTTGGGACTTTTGTTTGGGCTTTGTTGTCCTTCGATAGTGCTGTGCGACCGGGGCTTTATGAAAACTTTCATGTCAGGTGATGTCTGGGATCAGGGTTGGTGTCTCCTGCTTTAGGATGTCTGTCCCAGCACAGGGACATTTCGGTGTTGTCTCACGCTTATGATTGGTCAGCAGAACAGCAGCAGACGATTAAATTGGCCTGGTGGTCTTCTCCACTTGGTTGTTGACTCTCCCTTTCCTTTGTGTGTTTTAAAGTCTTTCTACAAACATGTCTGAAGTCCAGCAGTTGAGGGATATGTTGAAACTACAGCTAACGCCTACTGATGAAGGAATGCTCACAGACCAGGAAGAAGAAATGTGTCATTTAAAAGAAGAGAACAAAAGAGGTAAAGGGCTGGATGCTGTTTTTAATTTTCCAAATCTCTTCTACTGAACAGGTTTGTTCACTCAGCTTTGTTTGTGTTACTGATACTTTATAACATGTTGCTATAATGGTCAAATAGTTACCTCATCGGGTATTCCTCCAGTGATTCTGTGAATATTTACACAATAGAATGAGGAGGATTTTGATGAAAGATATATGTAAAATTTCTTCATATTTTCTAAAATTTCTTGTTAATTTATTACTGAAGGAAAGTGACGTCACCACCCTCAATGTTTCGACTCCCTTTGTCCAAGATCAGCAGGGACTTTGAATTTAGAAATGAACAAAGGTAACTGAAAGGATTCTGGTGGCTGTGATTTGTGTATTCTGGCACGTAGAGGTTTGGTTTATTTTGATCCAACACTTGGCATTAAAAGGTCAACATCAGTAGCCTGTTGTACATGGATAAGAGCAGCTCTGGTTATGAGCAGATGAAGAATAATTATCTTTGCTCCCAGAATTCATTCATCACTACAATATTAATTCAAATCAACATGACGTCAGTGAATGAAATCCATTATTTTCTACAGCTCCCATCAATAACTCAAACTAGGGAACCTTTCCTTGGTAACTTGGTAGCATTAATAGCCGGCTTTGCTACCAGGCGTGACATGTGGAAGTGTGCAGAAATGTGGGTTTGAAAAAGAGAGAAAAAAGAGGCTGTGATGGAAGTCTGGTCCCAGAAACAGTCTTTGTTAACAGAACTGTCTTTGGTTTTGTGATATCAGTCCACTTAGCCTGTAACAAAAGCTGACTCAAGTCATTGAAACTCAAGGGGGTTCTTTTTGATGTTCATCTCTGAAAATGTCAACTCACAAATATGTGGATCTAAAAAACTTGAACATTTTCTTTATCTGTAAATTTGTTCCTCTTTTTTGGTCTTGAAGGCTTTTGATGTAAAGCAGCTCTTCTGCTACGTTCATGTCATCGTCAGAGCCTCAAAAAAAAATCAGTAACTGATCGGTGTCAGAATGATGTGTGTTTAAATTCTCTTCCGTCCCCCAGTTGTCTTTTTTAGATGATGTGTCGTCAGTCCTCTGTGTCACGGTGTTACGAGCCAAACAGACATCAGAAATTTGTTGCTTCTTCTCAGGGCAAATGTTCTGCACCAATGGCGTGACACAGTTTTTGTTAAACTCCACTTCTGTCAAAGGTTTGTCATGTTTCATGATGAACTTGGCCACTTCTCAGCCTGATTTGGTGATGTTTTCATGATATGTCCGCTCTTCGACAACCACTGAGTTTCTGAGGAAAATCAAGACCAGAGTAGGCAATCCATTGGTTTCCTGTTGAGAACCATGTCCCTCAGATTTAGAGGTGCTGATCCCAGTTGCTTCACACTCAGCTGTGAACCGATCCAGTGAGTGTTGGAGGTCACAGGTCGATGAAACCAACAGGGCCACATTATTTGCAAAAAGCAGTGATGAGATCCTGAGCTTACCAAACTGGAAAACCCTCCAACCCCAACTACACCTCAGTATCCTGTCCATGAATATCACAAACAGGATTGGTGACAAGGCGCAGCCCTGGTGGAGGCAAACCCCTACTGGAAATGAGTCCAACTTACTGCCGAGCACCCGAAACCAGCTCTCACTTTGAGAGTACAGAGATTGGATGGTCCTGAGAAGGGAGCCCCTCACTCCATACTCCCGCAGCACCTCCCACAGTATCTCCCGGGGTACCTGGTCATACTCCTTCTCCAAATCCACAAAACACATGTTGACTGGATGGTCATACTCCCAGGCCCCCTCCATGATCCTTGTGAGGGTGAAGAGCTGGTGATGGAACCTGCATTTTTTTTTTTTTTTTTTTCCCCCCATCAGAGGTTCGACTATCGGCCGAACCCTCCTTTCCAGCACCCTGGAGTAGACTTTACCAGGGAGGCTGAGTAGTGTGATGCCCCTGTAATTGACACACACTCTCTGGTGTGAACAGCAACATTGTAAGTCCCTTCGGCTGCTCCCTTTTTTTTGCACTCGGGGTCACCACAGCAAATTCTAGGTGGATCTGCATGTTTAATTGGCACAAGTTTTACGCCGGATGCCCTTCCTGACGCAGCTCCACATTACATGGAGAAATCAGGCACATTACATAATATGAATTAAATTAGTTGGCTTATACATTTTTAATAAGTTGTAATGTCACTATAGATGTGTTCATGTCATATTTGATGAATTCTGGCATCTTGTTTGAGTGTTGTTTCAGTAATAATAATCCATCCATCCATTTTCGATCCCCGCCTACTCCAATTAAGGGTCACTGGGGGCCGGAGCCTATTCCAGCAGTCATGGGGTGTGAGGCAGGGTACACCCTGGACAGGATGCCCATCTATCGCAGGGCCACATATAGACAAACAAACACATTCACACCCATGCTGAGGGTCAATTTAAAGTTTTCAGTACGCCTAATATGTATGTGTTTGGATGTGGGAGGAAGCCCGAGCACCCGGAGAGAACCCACACAAACACGGGAAAAATATGAAAACTCCACACAGAAAGGCCACAGGTGGGAATTGATCCCATGACCAGCTTGCTGTGAGGCAACAGTGCTGACCGCTAAGCCACCATGCTGTCCTAAGTAAATTTATGAAGCATTTAAAGTGAAGAACAGGAATTAACAAAGTGATAAACATTCCCGCAAACATTAAACAAAGATCCCCATATTCAAAAATAAAACCAATTAAAAACAATGAAGTACAACAAGCAAAAATAATGAAAAAAGATTAATAACCATAAAACTAATTACAAGCAATCGAAAATATGTTTTAAAAATAGTCTTAAAGTTACATTTCACATGCCAACAGTCAGCCTGTTCCACAAGATACAAGCATGGCAAGAAAAGACTCTGAAGTCTGCTGACTTCTTATGAACCCTTGAGACACAGAGCAAGTCTGCATCCAGGGATACAAGGAGGCACATAAGGCTGAACAAGTTCAGCAAGACAGTTGAGTTCATGACCATTTAGAGCCTTATATGTCAGCAACAAAACCTTGAAAGCTGCACTTCGACTCACATGGAGCCAGTGAAGGGAAGCCAGAATGTCTGTGATCAAACCTGCTTTTCATCAGAACTCAAGCAGCAGTATTCTGTAACATCTGTAGACATCCTATACTGTTTTGTGGCAATCCAGAAAATAAAACATTACAGTAGTCAATTGTGGAAGACAAAGACATGAAATTTCGAACAATTCCTGATGTACATTTCCACTTTATCAGTTCCATCCGGGCAATAACTTACTGTCATCAGGTCAGACTCACCACTCTGCTACTTTATTTTAGTGAGTGTTGTTCTAACATTTATTGTTAATTTGTTTCTTTGCAGACATGCAACCATTGTTGGTGATTAAAGAGGAAACTCTCCCTGAACACCAGGAATGGAATCTGAGTGTTGACCAGGAGGACATTAAAGAAGAAGAGAAGCTGTGGATAAGTCAGCAGGGAGAGCAGCTTCAGCAGCTGGAGGAGGCAGATCTCACCAAGTTTGGTTTCACTGCCGTCCCTGTGAAGATTGAAAATGATAATGAAAAACCAGAGTCATCACAGCTTCATCAAAGCCGAAGTGATGAGAGCACAGAGGCTGAGCCTGTAGCCAGCAGCTCATCTGTACGCAGAACACTGACAGCAGAAGCTGATGGAGGGGACGATGGAGGACCACAACCAGCCAGTAACTCGGGTCCAAACAGTCATTTACAACCAGGTACCAGTGGCAGGAATTCATACAGTTCTGGAACTGAGACTGATGACAGTGATGACTTGAAACAGACTAGAGAACTTTGGTCAAGTTTTAACTGTCAACAAAAAATACAAATGTTGTTCATTCAGGCAACACTGATGAGAATCAATTTAAAGGCTCTAAATATGGAAAAGCCATGCTCACACGAGATACTCAGAGCAACAAAAGGAGAGGCAAGCAAGCAGAAAACCATTTAGCTGTTGTGATCAGGGTGAAAGACAGAAACAGAGGGGCACTCTGAACAAACACATTGGAATTCAGACAGGGCAAAAAGCATTTGTCTGTTCTGAGTGTGGTTGAAGATTTGAACGAAAGAGCACTCTGAACACACACATGATAATTCATACAGGGCACACAAACATAATACCAAGACCTTAAAAATGGCCTACAAACAACATGCTCATTGAAAGAAATCTGTACAGGGGTTAAAGTTCTCCATTGCGATGACTGATTTCCTTTAATTGGGCTCAGAGCTAGTGTCGCCAACCGAACAGTCCCCCCCTAAAAATCGGTCCGCCCTGCCTTCACATGCGCATGCATCATTAGCCGCGGTTCACGGATTATTACCTCGTTTCTGCTTAAAACTGTACGCCAGTCGTCTACTCCAGTTTACCTTGTCCTCTGATGGCTAGAGTTAGGGTTAATCCCATTCATCCATTTGATCACTTTGCGTGAACGGACACTGTCTCAGATGAGCTTCTGAGCTTCGAAATGACGCATGCGCAGTGGAGGCAGGGCGGACCAATTTTTAGGGGTAGACCGTTCAGCCTGCGACACTGGTTCTCGCCATTTTGGTGCTTTAGGCCTCAGATTTGCTGTACTGGCGCCGTGTACAAACAAGGGAACACCTTAAGCGACTTACTTTTTTTTAGGCCAGATTATGATTTAGATAATAGTTTGACAACAGTTGTATGACAGACTTAAAGGTTTAATTGTTGATCATACACACATTAAAATAACACAAATAACAATGATAAATATTTAAATGAAATAACGCATAAATAAAACCAGAATTCCTTTTCAGATTTTGGGCAAAATTTTCGAAATTCCTGACAGCTCCATAATGAGTAATTAAAAGGTGCTATGTTCAAACAATACAAAACAGTGCAATATAACGTAAAAACAGAGTACAAAAGTTGCAGTGCAGGTTTAACTCAGTCAGTCCCAATGACAGCAAATTTTTTTTCCCAGCAATATAAATTGGAAATGGTGCTGTGGTCAGTGAATACTACAACCCCTGGCAAAAATTATGGAATCACCGGCCTCGGAGGATGTTCATTCAGTTATTTAATTTTGTAGAAAAAAAGATCATCACAGACATGACACAAAACTAAAGGCATTTCAAATGGCAACTTTCTGGCTTTAAGAAACACTATAAGAAATCAGGAAAAAAAATTGTGGCAGTCAGTAATGGTTACTTTTTTAGACCAAGCAGAGGGAAAAAAAATATGGAATCACTCAATTCTGAGGAAAAAATTATAGAATCATGAAAAACAAAAGAACGCTCCAACACATCACTAGTATTTTGTTGCACCACCTCTGGCTTTTATAACAGCTTGCAGTCTCTGAGGCATGGACTTAATGAGTGACAAACAGTACTCTTCATCAATCTGGCTCCAACTTTCTCCGATTGCTGTTGCCAGATCAGCTTTGCAGGTTGGAGCCTTGTCATGGACCATTTTCTTCAACTTCCACCAAAGATTTTCAATTGGATTAAGATCCTTACTATTTGCAGGCCATGACATTGACCCTATGTGTCTTTTTGCAAGGAATGTTTTCATAGTTTTTGCTCTATGGCAAGATGCATTATCATCTTGAAAAATGATTTCATCATCCCCAAACATCCTTTCAATTGATGGGTTAAGAAAGATGTCCAAAATATCAACGTAAACTTTTGCATTTATTGATGATGTAATGACAGCCATCTCCCTAGTGCCTTTACCTGACATGCAGCCCCATATCATCAATGACTGTGGAAATTTACATGTTCTCTTCAGGCAGTCATCTTTATAAATCTCATTGGAACGGCACCAAACAAAAGTTCCAGCATCATCACCTTGCCCAATGCAGATTCGAGATTCATCACTGAATATGACTTTCATCCACAGTCCACGGTTGCTTTTCCTTAGCCCATTGTAACCTTGTTTTTTTCTGTTTAGGTGTTAATGATGGCTTTCGTTTAGCTTTTCTGTATGTAAATCCCATTTCCTTTAGGTGGTTTCTTACAGTTCGGTCACAGATGTTGACTCCAGTTTCCTCCCATTCGTTCCTCATTTGTTTTGTGCATTTTCGATTTTTGAGACATACTGCTTTAAGTTTTCTGTCTTGACGCTTTGATGTCTTCCTTGGTCTACCAGTATGTTTGCCTTTAACAACCTTCCCATGTTTGTATTTGGTCCAGAGTTTAGACACAGCTGACTGTGAACAACCAACATCTTTTGCAACACTGCAAGATGATTTACCCGCTTTTAAGAGTTTGATAATCCTCTCCTTTGTTTCAATTGACATCTCTCGTGTTGGAGCCATGATTCATGTCAGTCCACTTGGTGCAACAGCTCTCCAAGGTGTGATCACTCCTTTTTAGATACAGACTAATGAGCAGATCTGATTTGATGCAGGTGTTAGTTTTGGGGATGAAAATTTACAGGGTGATTCTATAATTTATTCCTCAGAATTGAGTGAGTCCATATTTTTTTTCCTTCTGCTTGGTCTAAAAAAGTTACTGACTGCCACAATTTTTTTTTTCTTGATTTCTTATAGTGTTTCTTAAAGCCAGAAAGTTGCCATTTGAAATGACTTTAGTTTTGTGTCATGTCTGTGATCTGCTTTTTTTTCTACAAAATTAAACAACTGAATAAACATCCTTCAAGGCCAGTGATTCCATAATTTTTGCCAGGGGTTGTATGTATTTGTAACAAGGGCCCTTGTAAACAGTGGTCCTTATTCACCTAATTCAGGAAGTCAGGGTTTGCGGCTCCATTTTGGCAAGCAACTTCCAGTTTTCCACTGCGTCTGATGATTAGCTACATGGAAACATAGCACACTAGAAGTGTCCAAACATGAGCAGCATTAATTGTTCAGTTCTTGGGTGGCACAACAACTGGAAAAAGAGGAAATGATCGCTTTCAGAACAATGTTTTGAACATGAAAAGGAGAGATCTAAGTGCAGTGGACCAGCATTTAACTTGTTCCCTCCTCCATTGAAAGACAAAGATTGCCAGTGCTGGCTAAAGGCGCTGAATTTGAAAAATCCACCCAAATGTCCCTATGTCTGGTCTTTTCATTTTGTGGAGAAAAACACCCACGTCACTGCATCATTACCCAGAGAAATGGTTGGACTACAATGCTCCGTTGAAGAAGCCACAGGGGATGCTCGTGAGACAATCGGGTAAGCTGTGTTTGTAGCATTTTCTGGCGTTTGGTACAACCAAGCACTGTATGAAATAAAATCACACGTATATTTACGTTACGTAATCTTGGCATTCCGGTGGTACTACTTGTCGGGTAGTATTTTATATTGAAAGGCTTCTGTGCTTTTATAGTTCCTCATAGCCATACTGAATGACAACACAAAGTAGTTAAAAATATCGGCATACATAATCAAGGACCACTTTATCATGTCATCTTCCCACTCTGTTTTGACCCATGGGTGAGCCAGTCATTCGCTTTGAGCTTTTCAAAAAGGTTTTTGTTTCAGCCCATATACAGGGATTTTCCCCTGTATATAGATGTTTAATTTATAGTCATTTTTAGTCATGGCGTGAAGATGCCGCCAGTGTGTGCAGCACACCGTCTGTTGAGCCTACTTTTTTCTGTTTTTATATGTTTTAAGTTGTAACACCTCTCAGATCGAGTCTCTGCTGGTGTATGATCGCCAGTCCCTCTTGGACTTATGACTTAATGTCAGAAACTTTAGTGTTTTTAATCATAATGGGCAAAAAAAAAAACTTTACCTCCACTGTTGTCGGAGATACCGACTTACCTTCTCCGGCCCTCTGCACTGCCTTCTCAGGGGAAGCGTCGTTGCCGCGGTAAATGCAGCGGCTGGCTGGTAAAGTTAAGGATCTGCCTGGCATATTCCTTGTATGACTACCGTACTGCACAAGGATCATGGTGTCCCCTCACAGTGCCCCAGCGTTTCCTTGATCCCACTGACAGCTGTCTGGTACCTGTCACTGGTTTGGATGACGTGGGCCTGTTCCGGCTCCGCGGCTCTCTCTCCTAGTGGCTCCACCGGCGTGGGATAAATTTCCACTGCCTGAGGATGCCGCTCCGTGTTCAGCGATTTGCTGGGCCACAAGTTCCAGCTCTGACCAGAATTGGCCTGGTTAATGCTGGATCACTGGCAAACAAAACTTTTATCTTAAGGGATTTATTTAATTCCCGTGATCTGGACTTCCTCTGCGTAATGGAGACGTGGATGAACGCTGGTGAGTGCAGCCTGCTTGTGGAATTCTTACCGGCTGATTGGTCTTATTTTAAGGGCGTTGGGCCGCGGTGGAGGAATGGTGACTGTTTTTAAAGAATCTTTTAACTGTAAACAGTGTCCTGCATCCTTCTCCAGTTTTGAGCTGACTGTTTTTGAAGTTGGTTGCTCAGACCCAGTGCTCTGTGCTGTCATTTACCGGTCACCAAAATATAATAAGTTCATAAGTGAGTTTTCAAACTTCCTTGCAGGAGTTATACCCAACTATGATCGTGTCCTCCTTGTTGGCGATTTTAATCTCCATGTCTGCTGTCCCGATAAGCCGATGGTGAAGGACTTTTTAAATATTGCAGACTCTTTTAATTTGAAGCAGTGCGTTTCTGGCTCCACACACGCGCAGGGACACACACTAGACTTGTTTTTTTCTTATGGTCTGACTGTGTCAAACTTGGAGATCAGTGACTGTGTATTTTCTGATCATGCACCAGTTTTATTTAATGTTGATTGCTCCCGTGTGGCAGCTAAACATTGCGCCCCTGTCAGGCTCTGTCGGAAAATTCTCAGCTGCCTTCTCTGCTGTCTCTGTGTGCACCCGAGATTCAACCTGTGTTAATACAGAGGAGTTCTGCTCCTGGTTTAACTCCTCCTGCCTTTCTGTGATGGACTCTGTGGTTCCTCTAAAACCCAGGCAGTCTAAGCTTCAGCCTTAACCCTGGTTCAATGACAGAACACATGCAGCCAGACGGGAATGTCACAGAGCCAGACGCAGGTGGAAGAAGGACAAACTGCAGCTTTCACTTCAAATTTTAAAGGACCGCTGGTGCTCTTATCAAGACATTGTCAAAGAATCCAAAAAGGAATATTTGTCAAGCATGTCCTGAACGTCCCACAGCCTGTATGTTTGGAAACATTCATTGATGTAATAGCTTCTGTACTTTTTCATTGAGAAGATTGCTTCCGCAAGAGCTCTCATTTCTCCACTCACCTTTGACCCCTCTGTCCCTGTTCCTTGGTCAGGGGTCTTCAATGGATTTGAACCTGTGACTCTGTCAGTGTTAGAGGATGTGGTGGCCCACATAAAACCATCAGGTTCTCCTCATGATGTGGTCCCTCCTCTTCTTAAAGGGGAACATTACACAGTGAGAAATGCAATACTTTCCTATAAGAAACATACCAAAGAGCTGATATTCCACACTTTTTACACTAGTACCGCAAGTACATACCTTTATCGGACATTTGAACTTCACGCTCTCCCACGCGCCTGCGGGCCGCCATCTTTGTAGAATATTCGCTCTGCGCTGACGTCATTGACGAAAGACTGTACATGAGCTGGTGTGACCAAATAAGGAAGTGGGAAAGGTCACGGGGTAGAGGGTCATCTCTCTTATTTGAGGCACACAAGGTGCAGCTTGTCAAGTGGAGTAAACAAAGCGAGTGGTGACGTCAGCGAATCGCATCAGAGCGCAGCTCATCTGAAGGATTATATCAAGAAGTTAAATCTGTTATAAACATAAAAATAAATCCTTTAATAGCTGCAGACCAGAAGGAAAGACCATGCAACTGTTTTATCAAGCCATGAAGATGTAAACAAGACAAATAATTACCTTTTTAGACGGCTCAAAATGCTTTCTACAGCCTCCTCTGTGATTCAGGAAGTGATTAGAGCCGTTTTAAACGGCCAGTTTGCAGAAAATAAAGATTAATCCGCCACAAAATAATTATTTTATATATGCAGCGTCCAGCGCAGAGCGCGTGGCAGCTGGTGGAACAAAGTACGGCATCCAGCTGTGAACACAGTGGGTGGGATGCCACAAACAGGAATGTGCAGATCGAAGAAAGTGGGGGGCGGCGCCACTGCAGCCGCTATAAACGAGTCTCCTCTGGTAGATTCGGAATCTATTCCAGCCAGGTGCATGGACGACTGGATTCAAGTCTGGGATGGCAAAGATGTTGCGATAGAAACTTGGTGCCTGGCGTGAACTTGGCGCGAAAACGGACCTTCAATTCAAGCTTCACTCGTTAATTGTCCACAAACATCCCGCGTCATGCCATGTGTTTTGCAGCACATCAACGGAGACTTCAATTAATGTACGGAAGTAACACTTGTTTGACATGGGCCATGTACAAAATTGTAATTCCAACAGTGGACATTGGTGCATATGAACAGTCGAGTGGATATTCTACAACGATGGCGGTTCAAATGTCCGATAAAGGTATGTACTTGCGGGACTAGTGTAAAAAGTGTGGAATATCAGCTCTTTGGTATGTTTCTTATAGGAAAGTATTGCATTTCTCACTGTGTAATGTTCCCCTTTAAAGAAGTTTTTTGTACCTTAGGGCAATCGGTTTGTTAAAACGATAAATATTGCATGTTTTACTAAATGACATTCCTCCAGCCTTGCCTTGTCACACAAATGGCTCTGTGTCACAATGCAAAAACCCTGATCAATCACAATGCCATCCAGTCTCACAGTGGAACATGGCTTCAAGACCCCCAAGTGACTCCTGATCCACACCACAATGAATAGACATTCTTGTAAATGAAAGCCCTGTCACTCTCATAGATAGAACAACCATTGTTTCCTTTTATTTAACTCTGTGTTTATGTGTGAACAGATGTATTCTCAACACTGTATGTGTAATGGCCCCCTGCCCTGACAAACGCATTCCGTTAACACTGTATGCATAATTTCCTCCTGCTCTGATGTGGATAAAAGCTGGGCTCAGAAAACCACACTTTACACTGTTCCAATCAGGACACCCTCAATGTCTTGACTATTTTCTTTCACAGACAAGCCTGAAAATCCTTCGGCCTCAACAGGTTCTGACCATTATAAATAGCAACTTGTCCTCTGGTTTTGTCCTTGTAAGTTTCAAACGTGCAGCCATACAGCCTCTGCTAAAAAAGCCTGGCCTTGACAGCATAGTTTTAGCAAATTTCAGACCAATCTCCAAGCTGCCATTTGTTTGTAAAATTCTGGAGAAAATTGTCTGTGTACAACTAAAAGCCTTCCTTGATGAATACAACATCATGGAGGTTTTTCAGTCTGGTTTTAAGACATTACCTAGCACAGAAACTGCCCTTTTAAAATTTTTTAATGGCAAATGATAGTGGCAGCTATGTTGTTCTTGTCTTGCTTGATCTGACTGCTGCCTTTGACACTGTAGAACACAGTATTTTCTTAAATCGTCTGCAGCAGCTAGTGGGCATTGGTGGTAGTGCACTGGACTGGTTCTGGTCCTTCCGGTCTTGGGGGTTTGTGAATCCTCCTCCGCTCCACTTTTACATGGGGTCCCACAGGGTTCAATTTTAGCACCTTTGCTTTTCTCTCTGTATATGCTTCCCCTAGGTTCTATTCTCAGAAAACATGGTGATGCTTTTCATTGTTGCGCTGACGACAGCCAGATATACGTCCCCCTGAGGAAAAATTGAAGCCTTTTTTCTCAAACCTCTGTTGTCATGTTTTGAGGATATTAAGGCCTGGATGGCCATAAATTTCCTGAATTTTAATTATAAAAAACAGAGGTGATTGTGTTTGGCCCTAGTGGCTCCTGTGTACCCTCCCCTGTTGATTTGGGTCCATTGGCAGCTCATGCGAAGATTTACTGTCACTAATTTGGGTTTTAAGATGGACAGCGATTTTAAATTAGATCGCCAAATTAGTGCAGTAGTTAGGTCTAGTTTCTTTCACCTTAGGCAGCTTTCTAAAGTGAAGCCTTTTCTTGCACATCAGTACTTTGAGACAGTAATCCATGCCTTTATCACCTCTCGGCTGGATTACTGTAATGTACTTTATCTTTGAGTTAGCCAGTCGTCCATTGCACATCTCCAGTTGGTTCAGCCACTCGTCTGCTAACTGGAGTACGAAAGAGGGAGCACATTATTCTGGCTGCCCTCCACTGGCTGCCTGCGCATTTTAGAGTTCATTTTAAGATTCTTTTATTTGTTATTAAATCTTGAAATGGCTTTGCCCCACCCTACCTCTCTGAGCTGCTTCACCCTTACGCCCCTGCACGGTGCCTCCGGTCAGCTGATTGAATCCCTCTTATCGAGCGGACAATACAAGTATGAACAGTCTGTTCCTCTATAGATGACCCATGATCATAGATGTAGAGTCATGACATGACATGAATGAAGCAGTGCTTTCTTATCATATCCACATCTGCTGGGCCAGCGTGTCCAGCTGGCTTCGCGCACGTGTCCGGCCCGACGCGTGTCCTGTGGACAGCGCACTGCAGGACAGACACCGTTTCATGTGGAACAGATCTCACGTGGGTGACGTGACATTTAGATCGCCCGTTGCATGTTATGATCTGACGGTCTGTTTTACCTGGGGCAGTCTGTCGATGTGTGCGCCGTGCATTCATTTGCTGCATCCCGTTGCAACAGCGATATATGTTTTTATGCATGTCCATGTGAGGACAGCAAGCAGACATGGGCATCACAGTGGACAGTTGTAAGGTCATGTCCGTCAAAACACGGTATGTGTTCCCCAGCTGGGACATCCAGAACTAGAGATCTCAACAGCTGCTGCTGTCGGTGGCCACACCCCCGGTCCGTCCAGTGCACACACACCAAAGTGTCATTCTGTTTCTGTGTTATGTGATAATTTTTTTTTTTTTTTTTGTTATTTGTTATGTAATTGTGTATGTAGGTAGTGTTGTATTTATTAATATGCCTGTCCTGGCTGTGGTCTCTGTGTTTTTAATGTGATACACTGTGTGCACTGAGCCGTCGTTCATTTGCAGCAGTCAGTGAGTCTCTGGTCAGCAGCTGGGAGGTGGCTCACCGTGCTGTGTGCGCTCTGACATGGCTGGCTGCTCCATCTGTACATCCATATCAGCAGTACATGCAAGTGTGCTCCCCCCCCAACACACACTCACATTCACACACATGGCACATGTGTTGCGGGGGGAGCCAGCACCCTGGCACACCACGTGTGTTGCTGTTTTGCAGCGCCACACTCGTGGGGGCACTAAGAAAAATTTCACAGCCAGCTTGAAAGTGATCATCTGTGCACTATTTTCGTGCTGACAGCGCGACTGGCCACACATTTTCTATGTAAAATGAACGGTGTTGGATGCTCGTGTGTGTCACCTGGAATTTGGCCGAGACCTGCCATGAGAGGGACCGAATGGGCTCTCACAGGGCACTCTCTGTCTCGCAGCCGCTGGTGTGCACAAATAGTTGTAGTGACAGCTATAAAAGATGTTGGAGACAGCTCCGATTTTTCACAAATTGCATAAGATTCCTGCTTCGTCCGCAATTCGGCCACATTCGTACTATATGTGAAGGGGCCCTTAATAAAGTTCTTGCCCCCAGTATGACTGACATCATGACCCTGGCTAGCTGTGTATGACTGACTGGGGTATGACCTTGGATTTCAATCAATCATGCGATGTCATTACATATGAACTTGAGTGCCGTCTTTATGATCTGAGTCTTCTCATCTCCACAGAATGTCATTGGTACCATCTTTGAGACAGAGCACATCTGCCCTTCTCTCCTGTGTTGTGAAATACAAGGTGTCATGATATTTCTCTTGGAGTTTTATCTTTAGCCAATACTTTGAGTAAGAGAGGCTCTTATCTGGTGATTGATCAAACTCCTGCAGCTTTTTGTGGACTTGGTCAACCATCTGAATTCTGAATTCAACCAGAATTCTGAATTCACTAAAAACTGCCTCTCGCTCCTCATCAATTTTCCTCTGTCCTCTTCCGAAGAAGGAAGAGGACAGAGGAAAATAAGAGGAAGGAAAAACTTCCTCTTATTTGCAGTCAGATTATCTGGCACTCTGTATTTTTGTAGCTTCTGCTGGATTGTTTTTGTAGAGCGGGTTGGTTACAAAGAATGCATACATCGTTATACAGGAGGTGAACTGACTGTGAACTTCTAGAACTCCAGTCAGTAAATGCACTGAACTCAGAACAAGTGCATCTTCTCTTCAACTTTGATGACTCTTTCTCTGCCTTTGATGCTTCAGTTGACTTCTTGGTGATCTCAACAAAGATGTTGTACAGATCATTTTTGCACTTGATGTGGAACTTCAGTTTTCCTTCCTTTTGAGCCTCCTCCATACGTTCTACAGCGGAAGCATTTTTGACTACTTCTGCATGTTTCAAAAAAAGTAGCCCTTTGGAGTTGCATGTATGAGCGTCTCAGCTGGTGTAAATGGTAAATGGTGCTGCCATACAAGGCACTCACTACACATCGGGAGCAATAGGGGATTAAAGACACAAGAGCCCTTAGTGATTTTCCAGTCAGGCTGGGATTTGAACCAAGGATCTTCTGGTCTCAAGCCCAATGACTTAACCACTAGACCATCACCTCCCCATCAATCAATCAATCAATTTTTTTATATAGCGCCAAATCACAACAAACAGTTGCCCCAAGGCGCTTTATATTGTAAGGCAAGGCCATACAATAATTATGTAAAACCCCAACGGTCAAAACGACCCCCTGTGAGCAAGCACTTGGCTACAGTGGGAAGGAAAACTCCCTTTGAACAGGAAGAAACCTCCAGCAGAACCAGGCTCAGGGAGGGGCAGTCTTCTGCTGGGACTGGTTGGGGCTGAGGGAGAGAACCAGGAAAAAGACATGCTGTGGAGGGGAGCAGAGATCGATCACTAATGATTAAATGCAGAGTGGTGCATACAGAGCAAAAAGAGAAAGAAACAGTGCATCATGGGAACCCCCCAGCAGTCTACGTCTATAGCAGCATAACTAAGGGATGGTTCAGGGTCACCTGATCCAGCCCTAACTATAAGCTTTAGCAAAAAGGAAAGTTTTAAGCCTAATCTTAAAAGTAGAGAGGGTGTCTGTCTCCCTGATCCGAATTGGGAGCTGGTTCCACAGGAGAGGAGCCTGAAAGCTGAAGGCTTTGCCTCCCATTCTACTCTTACAAACCCTAGGAACTACAAGTAAGCCTGCAGTCTGAGAGCGAAGCGCTCTATTGGGGTGATATGGTACTATGAGGTCCCTAAGATAAGAAGGGACCTGATTATTCAAAACCTTATAAGTAAAAAGAAGAATTTTAAATTCTATTCTAGAATTAACAGGAAGCCAATGAAGAGAGGCCAATATGGGTGAGATATGCTCTCTCCTTCTAGTCCCCGTCAGTACTCTAGCTGCAGCATTTTGAATTAACTGAAGGCTTTTCAGGGAACTTTTAGGACAACCTGATAATAATGAATTACAATAGTCCAGCCTAGAGGAAATAAATGCATGAATTAGTTTTTCAGTATCACTCTGAGACCTTTCTAATTTTAGAGATATTGCGTAAATGCAAAAAAGCAGTCTTACATATTTGTTTAATATGCGCTTTGAATGACATATCCTGCTGTTTCTGTACTATGATGAATTCTAAAACCTGACTGAAACTCTTCAAATAGACCATTCCTCTGCAGATGATCAGTTAGCTGTTTTACAACTACCCTTTCAAGAATTTTTGAGAGAAAAGGAAGGTTGGAGATTGGCCTATAATTAGCTAAGATAGCTGGGTCAAGTGATGGCTTTTTAAGTAATGGTTTAATTACTGCCACCTTAAAAGCCTGTGGTACATAGCCAACTAATAAAGATAGATTGATCATATTTAAGATCGAAGCATTAAATAATGGTAGGGCTTCCTTGAGCAGCCTGGTAGGAATGGGGTCTAATAGACATGTTGATGGTTTGGATGAAGTAACTAATGAAAATAACTCAGACAGAACAATCTGAGAGAAAGAGTCTAACCAAATACCGGCATCACTGAAAGCAGCCAAAGATAACGATATGTCTTTGGGATGGTTATGAGTAATTTTTTCTCTAATAGTTAAAATTTTATTAGCAAAGAAAGTCATGAAGTCATTACTAGTTAAAGTTAAAGGAATACTCGGCTCAATAGAGCTCTGACTCTTTGTCAGCCTGGCTACAGTGCTGAAAAGAAACCTGGGGTTGTTCTTATTTTCTTCAATTAGTGATGAGTAGTAAGATGTCCTAGCTTTACGGAGGGCTTTTTTATAGAGCAACAGACTCTTTTTTTTTCCAGGCTAAGTGAAGATCTTCTAAATTAGTGAGACGCCATTTCCTCTCCAACTTACGGGTTATCTGCTTTAAGCTTCGAGTTTGTGAGTTATACCATGGAGTCAGGCACTTCTGATTTAAAGCTCTCTTTTTCAGAGGAGCTACAGCATCCAAAGTTGTCTTCAATGAGGATGTAAAACTATTGACGAGATACTCTATCTCACTTACAGAGTTTAGGTAGCTACTTTGCACTGTGTTGGTATATGACATTAGGGAACATAAAGAAGGAAACATATCCTTAAACCTAGTTACAGCGCTTTCTGAAAGACTTCTAGTGTAATGAAACTTATTCCCCACTGCTGGGTAGTCCATCAGAGTAAATGTAAATGTTATTAAGAAATGATCAGACAGAAGGGAGTTTTCAGGGAATAGTGTTAAGTCTTCAATTTCCATACCATAAGTCAGAACAAGATCTAAGATATGATTAAAGTGGTGGGTGGACTCATTTACATTTTGAGCAAAGCCAATTGAGTCTAATAATAGATTAAATGCAGTGTTGAGGCTGTCATTCTCAGCATCTGTGTGGATGTTAAAATCGCCCACTACAATTATCTTATCTGAGCTAAGCACTAAGTCAGACAAAAGTTCTGAAAATTCACAGAGAAACTCACAGTAACGACCAGGAGGACGATAGATAACAACAAATAAAACTGTTTTTTGGGACTTCCAATTTGGATGGACAAGACTAAGAGTCAAGCTTTCAAATGAATTAAAGCTCTGTCTGGGTTTTTGATTAATTAATAAGCTGGAATGGAAGATTGCTGCTAATCCTCCGCCTCGGCCCGTGCTACGAGCGTTCTGGCAGTTAGTGTGACTCGGGGTTGTTGACTCATTTAAACTAACATATTCATCCTGCTGTAACCAGGTTTCTGTAAGGCAGAATAAATCAATATGTTGATCAATTATTATATCATTTACTAACAGGGACTTAGAAGAGAGAGACCTAATGTTTAATAGACCACATTTAACTGTTTTAGTCTGTGGTGCAGTTGAAGGTGCTATATTATTTTTTTCTTTTTGAATTTTTATGCTTAAATAGATTTTTGCTGGTTATTGGTAGTCTGGGAGCAGGCACCGTCTCTATGGGGATGGGGTAATGAGGGGATGGCAGGGGGAGAGAAGCTGCAGAGAGGTGTGTAAGACTACAACTCTGCTTCCTGGTCCCAACCCTGGATAGTCACGGTTTGGAGGATTTAAGAAAATTGGCCAGATTTCTAGAAATGAGAGCTGCTCCATCCAAAGTGGGATGGATGCCGTCTCTCCTAACAAGACCAGGTTTTCCCCAGAAGCTTTGCCAATTATCTATGAAGCCCATCTCATTTTTTGGACACCACTCAGACAGCCAGCAATTCAAGGAGAACATGCGGCTAAACACGTCACTCCCGGTCCGATTGAGGAGGGGCCCAGAGAAAACTACAGAGTCCGACATTGTTTTTGCAAAGTTACACACCGATTCAATGTTAATTTTAGTGACCTCCGATTGGCGTAACCGGGTGTCATTACTGCCGACGTGAATTACAATCTTACCAAATTTACGCTTAGCCTTAGCCAGCAGTTTTAAATTTCCTTCAATGTCGCCTGCTCTGGCCCCCGGAAGACAATTGACTATGGTTGCTGGTGTCGCTAACTTCACATTTCTCAAAACAGAGTCGCCAATAACCAGAGTTTGTTCCTCGGCGGGTGTGTCGCCGAGTGGGGAAAAACGGTTAGAAATGTGAACGGGTTGGCGGTGTACACGGGGCTTCTGTTTAGGGCTACGCTTCCTCCTCACAGTCACCCAGTCGGCCTGCTTTCCCGGCTGCTCGGGATCTGCCAGGGGGTAACTAACGGCGGCTAAGCTACCTTGGTCCGCACCGACTACAGGGGCCTGGCTAGCTGTAGAATTTTCCACGGTGCGGAGCCGAGTCTCCAATTCGCCCAGCCTGGCCTCCAAAGCTACGAATAAGCTACACTTATTACAAGTACCATTACTGCTAAAGGAGGCCGAGGAATAACTAAACATTTCACACCCAGAGCAGAAAAGTGCGGGAGAGACAGGAGAAGCCGCCATGCTAAACCGGCTAAGAGCTAGTAGCTGCGCTAAGTTAGCGGATTCCTAAAAACACGCAAAGTGAATAACGTGTAAATAATTTAGAGGTGATTCAGCAGAGGGAGTGCTTTAGTTAAGGCACGTGAAGATAACACTGTGAAACATATCGTTATCTAGGTAACTAGATCAATCTAACTGCGCAGATTAAACAGCTAACAGATACAGCAAAACACCGCTGTGCTCCGGAACAGGAAGTGATACAATACCGCAGTGAGAGCCAACCACCAGTAGAGGCAAGGTGGTTGGCTCTACTGGTGGCCAACCACCAAGGCAAAAGCCAACATCTGTGATGGTATGTGGGTGTGTTAGTGCCCATGGCGTGGGCAACTTGCACATCTGTGATGGCACCATCAATGCTGAATGGTACATCCAGGTTTTGGAGCAACACATGCTGCCAACCAAGCAACGTCTTTTTCAGGGACGTCCCTGCTTATTTCAGCGTGACAACGCCAAGCCACATTCTGCACGTGTGCATGGCTTCGTAGTAAAAGAGTGCGGGTACTAGACTGATCTGCCTGCAGTCCAGACCTGTCACCCCATTGAAAATGTGTGGTGCATTATGAAGCACAAAATACAACAACGGAAACCCCGGACTGTTGAACAACTGAAGTCGTACATCAAGTAAGAATGGGGAAGAATTCCACCTACAAAGCTTCAACGATTAGTGTCCTCAGTTCCCAAATGTTTGAGTGTTGTGAGAAGGAAAGGTGATGTAACATAGTGGTAAACATATCACTGTCCCAGCTTTTTTGAAACACGTTGCAGGCATCCATTTCAAAATGAGTAAATATTGCAAAAAACAAAGTTTAGCAGTTTGAACATTAAATATCTTTGTCTCAATGTCAATCAATGTGTTTGTGGTGTATTCAATTGAATATAGGTTAAAGAGGATTTGCAAATCACTGTATTCAGTCTGTTCAGTCAGACTACCAGAGCAAGAATTTTAGCTGAGGAAGCTTCTGCGATTTGACGCGAAACGTCCTCGCGTCAAGCAACCCAGTCCAGTCGAAGATTCAAGCTTCTCTACTATGGAAACCACCTGGACAACTGAGAGCCTTCACAGAAACTGTATTCTGTTTTTATTTACATTTTACCCAACGTCCCAAATTCATTGGAATTGGGGTTCTACTAAAAAAGTAATGCAATGATACAAATACAGTAAATAATACAATGAATAAGTACCATGAATAAATAAACTCAGTTGCAGTTGTAAATTACAGATTAACACAGAAGTTAAATTTAACATGAAACATTATAAAGACATGCAAAGTGAAAATGCAAAGAACAAGTGATGGTGCGGTGGAAAGTGAACATGTGTTATGGTTTGTTTTTGGCCCAGAGCTCAAATATGTGGAGGCAGTTGTGCAGGCGAGAGACCACAGCTACTCTAGCTAACTGTGTAGGGTAAAACTTAACCGATGCAACCACTCCATCTGCTTTGTCTTCCTTTCTCCACTGTGAACCAAAAAAAAAAAAAACCCACGCACTTTCCGCAACTGCTTCGGCGATTGCATCCAAAAACAAAGCAATATGCCATTTCTTCATTAGAAGTGATGCTGTGTTTATCCTGGCTGTCCACAGGTGTGGTCAAATCCTGCGATATCATGCAGGGGTCAGACGAGACCCCTGTGATCTGAACTGGACATTACTGACTTGAGATTCTCAGTCGTCATTTGTCCAATTGTCCAATAATTGACATTAATTATTGGTAATGATTTCATATTTTGGTGATCTTTTAAGTACTGATTACTTAAAAAAAAAAAAAAATTTTTTTTTTTTTTTGTATTTATATTTATTTATTTTACAGTGATTTAAATCATACCAGCCCTGATGGGCTGTGAGACAGGATGCCAGTCTAACGCAGGGCTACAAATAGACATACAAACACATTCACACCCACACACACACTGATGGTCTATTTAAAGTTTTCAGTTCACCTAACATGCATGTCTTTGGACCAGTAGAGAACCCGCACAA
Organism: Thalassophryne amazonica; assembly: GCF_902500255.1. Classification (NCBI taxonomy): domain Eukaryota; kingdom Metazoa; phylum Chordata; class Actinopteri; order Batrachoidiformes; family Batrachoididae; genus Thalassophryne; species Thalassophryne amazonica. The sequence goes on from NC_047105.1 coordinate 130,240,583, forward strand.
ACATGGGGAGAACATGCAAACCCTACACAGAAAGGCCACAGGTGGAAGTCGATCCCATGGCCTTCTTGCTGTGAGGCAACAGTGCTAACCACAAAGCCACCGTGCTGCCATAAGTACTAATAATAAATTTATAAAGCATTTTAAATGAAGAAAAGCAACAAAGTGCTGAACATAGTGAACGTTAAACAAAGATCCCCATATCCCAAAATAAAAGCAATTCAAAACACAAAAGAACTAAGCACACCAAGGAAAAATAATGAAAGGAAGATTAAAACTAATTACAGGCAACAGAAAACATGTTTTAAAAATTGTCTGTCACATTTCACATGCCAACAGGCAGCCTGTTTCACAAGATATGAGCACGGCAAGAAAAGTCTCTGAAGCCTGCTAACTTCTTTTTAACCCCTGAGACACAGAAGAAGTCTGCATCCAAGGACCCCAGGGCATGTGGAGGCACATAAGGCTGAACAAGTTCAGCAAGATACTTAGAGTTCATGACCATTTAGAGCATTATATGTCAGCAGCAAAACCTTGAAATCTGCTCTTCGAGTCACATGGAGCCAGTGAAGGGAAGCCAGTGATCAAACCTCCTGCTTTTCATCAAAACTAAAGCAGCAGTATTCTGTATCATCTGTAGGTATCTCATACTGTTATGTGACAGTGCAGAAAATAACACATTACGATAGTCGGTTCTGGATGACAAAGGCTGAATTAAAATGTGTTAAATGTAAAACAAGCTCTCCTTATGTACATTTCAATTTCAATTTATTTTCATTTATATAGCACCAAATCACAACAAGGTTGCCTCAAGGTGCTTCACACAAGTAAGGTTTAACCTTACTAACCCCCTTAGCAGCAGTGGTAAGGAAAAACTCCCTCTGAGGAAGAAACCTCAAGCAGACCAGACTCAAGGGGTGACCCTCTGCTTGGGCCATCCTACAGACACAAATTACAAAACAATTCACAAAACAAACATACAGGAAATGTTGCTGGTGCACAGGATGGTTTCCGGAACAGATACCACACCCATCTCTGGATGGAGCTGCACCTCAAACAGAGAGAAAAGAAAAAAGCAGAATCAAGCATCAGAAAGACAACAGTGCGTAATTTGTCAACATTAAGCAACAAGAAAAACAGAAGAAATACTAAGGTGATCGCCGGCCACTAGCCCTAAACTTCAGTAAAAGACCCAGAATGTAGATAAAGTTGAGGCCGCTGTCCGCTCCCTTTCCTAATGAAATGAATTGAGTAAAAAGCATAGGAACATACTATGCCAGTATTCTAGCCATATGAAAGGGAAAATAAGTGCGTCTTAAGTCTAGACTTGAATCTCTCTGCAGAATCTGACTGTTTTATTGACGGAGAGAGATCATTCCACAGAACAGGGGCACAATAAGAGAAAGCTCTGTGACCTGCAGACTGTTTATTCACCCTAGGGACACAAAGTAGTCCTGAACCTTGAGAACGCAATGCCCGGGTCGGTACGTAGGGTTTAATTAGGTCAGCTAGGTAGGGAGGTGTCCGTGAACAATATTATAGGCTAGTAGCAGAACCTTAAAATCTGATCTCACTGGGACAGGAAGCCAGTGAAGAGATGCCAAAATGACATCTCTTCCATTTCCATAACATTTTCACTTTATCAGTTCCATCAGTGCAATAACTTACTGTCATCAGGTCAAACACACCACTGATACTCGATTTTAATGAGTTTTGTTCTAACATTTATTGTTAATTTGTTTCTTTGCAGACATGCAGCCATTGTTGGTGATTAAAGAAGAATCTCTCCCTGAACACCAGGAATGGAATCTGAGTGTTGACCAGGAGGACATTAAAGAAGAAGAGAAGCTGTGGATAAGTCAGCAGGGAGAGCAGCTTCAGCAGCTGGAGGAGGCAGATCTCACCAAGTTTGGTTTTACTGTCATCACTGTGAAGAGTGAAAATGATGATGAAAAACCAGAGCCATCACAGCTTCATCAAAGCCGAAGTGATGAGAGCACAGAGGCTGAGCCTGTAGCCAGCAGCTCATCTGTACACAGAACACTGACAGCAGAAGCTGATGGAGAGGACGATGGAGGATCACCACCAGCCAGCAACTCAGGTCCAAACAGTCATTTACAACCAGATACCAGTGTCAGGAGTTCATACCGTTCTGGAACTGAGACAGATGACAGTTATGACTGGAAACAAACCAGAAAACTTCAATCACATTTTGTCTGTCGAAAGAATACCAGTATTATTAGTTCAGGCAACACTGATGTGAAACAATTTAAAGGCTCTAAATATGGAAAAGCGTCTGGTCACATGACGAACACAGAGCAACAAAAGGAGAGGCAAGCAAGAAGAAAACCATTTAGCTGTTCTGATCAGAGTAAAATAAAGAAACAGAAGGGCACTTCGAACACACACATGGTAATTAATACAGGGCTAACAGCATTTGTCTGTTCTGAGTGTGGTCAAAGATTTGGACATAAGAGCAGCCTGAACAGACACATGATAATTCATACAGGGCAGAAAGCATTTGTCTGTTGTAAGTGTGGTCAAAGATTTGGACATAAGAGCAGCCTAAACAGACACATGATAATTCATACAGGGCAAAAAGAATTTGTCTGTTCTGAATGTGGTCAAAGATTTGGACAAAAGGGCAACCTAAACAACCACATGCTAACTCATACAGGGCAAAAACCATTTGTCTGTTCTGAGTGTGGTCAAAGATTTGTACATAAGGGCCACCTGAAACGACACATGATAATTCATAATTCATCAAAGCCGAAGTGATAAGAGCACACAGGCTGAGCCTGTAGCCAGCAGCTCATCTGTACACAGAACACTGACAGCAGAAGCTGACGGAGAGGATGATGGAGGACCACAACCAGCCAGCAACTCAGGTCCAAACAGTCATTTACAACCAGATACCAGTGGCAGGAGTTCAGACAGTTCTGGAACTAAACAGAAGAACACTCAGCTGGATAATCCACCAGATCAGCATAGTTCTGATCCTGGACTCCAGCAACAACAGCATCAATGGGCCAAAAGAAACAAGCGAAACTACACCACAGTTAATTGGACCATTGAAGAGAAAAAAAAGATCTTTCACTGCTTCACTTACTCAAGGCATGAGAAGTGGGGCAGAAAGAAAAAAACAGTATTTGAGGAATGCATAAAAGAAGCGGATTTACCTACACAAAAGAAAGAAGCCACAACTACCGCAAAACTGGAATCGATTGCCTCACAGATCGCAAAATATCTGACGACTGAGGAAATAAAAAAAATAAAGGAAGAAGCCCAAAAGGAAGCGATAAAAGACTATCAGTTGCTGGATAAAGGGAAGCAACTACAGTTTAAAAGGAGTCAGTGGAAGAGGGAGGAAGAATGGATACTGTTGTGGGCAAAAGAATATGCCAAAATAAAATACCCCAAAAATCAGACAAAGACATCCAAAGAATGGCAAAAAATATTCCACCACCACTGCCCAAGTAAGAAAGACATCACTTGTAAGAATCTCACAACCCAAAAATCAAACTTTATCAAACAAAAACATTTCTCAGATAATGAAATAAAAACAATGCAACAGGAGGTTGAGAAAATGATAAGAGAAGGCATCTGCCCTCTGACGCAACCCATTACACCACCAAAAAATGATTGCCCTAAAAAAAAGTTTATCCCCGAAAAAACAAACCATCCACTGCCTCCCGAAAAACCGAACCATTTATTGCCTCCCGAAAAAATGAACAAGTCATTGCCCCCCCAAAAAACGAGCAACTCACTACCCCCCGAAAAAACGAACCATTCACCGCCTCCCGAAAAACCAAACCATTTACTGCCTCCCAAAAAACCGAACAACTCAATGCCTCCCGAAAAACCGAACAACTCAATGCCTCCCGAAAAACCGAACAACTCAATGCCTCCCGAAAAACCGAACAACTCAATGCCTCCCGAAAAACCGAACAACTCAATGCCTCCCGAAAAACCGAACAACTCAATGCCTCCCGAAAAACCGAACAACTCAATGCCTCCCGAAAAACCGAACCATTCACCGCCTCCCGAAAAACCAAACCATTTACTGCCTCCCAAAAAACCGAACAACTCAATGCCTCCCGAAAAACCGAACAACTCAATGCCTCCCGAAAAACCGAACAACTCACTGCCTCCCGAAAAACCGAACCACTCACTGCCTCCCGAAAAACCGAACCACTCACTGCCTCACGAAAAACCAAACCATTTACTGCCTCCCGAAAAAATGAACAACTCACTGCCCCCTGAAAAAATGAGCAACTCATTGCCCACCGAAAAAGCGAACAACTCACCAGCTCATCTACAAAATAATTCACAGGTGCACACAGACCCAGAACAGCAGGAACTAGAAGAGGAATTGGCAAATAAGATTGAAGAAACAAGAAAAATGGACATGAAAGAGCGCCCAAAGCTGACTAAACTAAAAGAGAATAAAAAATTCAAAAATATCCTTCAAAAAGTTAACATAGGACTGACCAAACTGGTCCCAAGAGGAGCCACATTGACAGAGTTAAACTCTGTAAATTATGGAGCGGCATGGTACATACAAAGTAAATTAGCCCCACAAGATTTGGAGAGAAACAGTACCACAAATAAGAAAAAGAATACCATGCCACGATGGAAAAAGAAATTACAACAAAAAATCAGCTGCCTAAGAGCAGAGATCTCCCAAATGGCCACATTTTTGGGAAACAAGAACCACAAAAAGAATCTTCTAAAAAAAATAAATCGCATTAAAAGAAAATACAATGTTGAAGACAAACTTCTAGGTGGAAGGCTGGCTGAACATCAAGCCTTAGTAAAAGCTTTTGCAGCACAAATTAGGAATAAAGACAAGAAAATACAAGCAAAACAGATAAACAAACTATTTGCAACAAACCTCAGACTAGTGTACAGAAAGCTAGCAAATGACACAATAGAAGTACAACAACCACCTGAGAGAAAGGAAATTGAAAAATTTTGGAGACCACTCTTTGAAGACCCAAAACAACACCAAGAGGCTGAGTGGATTGAAAAAATACAACAGAAAAACAAAGACAAACAACAAATGCCAGCAATTGTAATCAATGAAGAAGAGATCAGAAAGAAAATGAGTGAATACAGTAACTTCAAGGCACCTGGCATCGACAAAATCCCAAATTTTTGGCTGAAAAGACTGACAGCATTACACCAACATTATGCTGTGGCTTTCACAAAAATATTGAACGGAGAAGAGGACACACCAGACTGGCTAACGACAGGGAACACAAGCCTAATTCCAAAGACCAAGGAAACACAGCTTCCCAACAAGTACAGACCCATCTGCTGCCTAACAACAACATACAAATGGCTGACAGGAATCATAGCTGATGCCATTTATGAACATCTTGACAATGGTGGCTACCTGGAAAATGAACAGAAAGGATGTTCCAAAAGAAGATTAGGAGCTAAAGACCAGTTACTGACAGACAAAGCTATCCTGGAGGACTGCAAAACAAGGCAGAGGAACCTCAGCATGGCTTGGATTGATTACAAAAAGGCATTTGACAGTGTACCACACTCCTGGATCTTGAGGTGCTTAGAACTATACAACATCAATGAGAAAATAAGAACCTTCCTGAAAGCACAAATGAACAATTGGAACACCACCATCACCCTCAATCACACAGAGGGACAAATAACAATCCCAGACGTACGAGTTCAGAGAGGGATACTTCAAGGAGACAGCCTTTCACCTCTCTTATTCTGCTTAATCATGGACCCGCTCAGCAAGATCCTGAAGGAGCAAGACATTGGATATGACTTAAGTAAAGACAAGGGAAAGGAAAACCAAAAACTTGTGAACCATCTGTTGTTCATGGATGATTTGAAAATCTATGCCAACACAAAAAACGGACTCACTCAACTCGTGGAAACTGCCCATAAGTTCTCAAAAGACATTGGCATGGAATTTGGACTGGATAAATGCTCAAAATGCACAATGACAAAAGGAAAAAAGACAAAAACCGAAAACATACAATTGGATGAAGGGAGCTACATTGCAGACCTGGCTGCAGACTCCACATACAAATACTTGGGAATTGAACAAAGTAATTCAATTGAACACAAGAAAATGAGAACAAAAACAACAAAAGAATACCTAAACCGCTTAAAAAAGATCTGCAAAACACAACTGACACCAAAAAATAAAATCACAGCCATAAACCAGTTTGCAATACCAGTGGTGACCTATGGATTTGGCATAGTGAACTGGCCACAATACGAACTTAACAAATTGGACACAAAAACCAGAAAAATGCTCACCCTCCACAAAATCACATACAGAAATCAGTGCATGGACAGAATATACCTACCTCGCAGAGAAGGAGGTATGGGTCTTACTGAAATCAACCAGGCCTACAGAGCATCGATAATAAGTATTGGCCAGTACTTAAAGAGCTCTGAAGAAGAAATCATAAAAACGGTCACACAACACCACGAGGCCATAAGTGAACGGACCTCAATCACTAAACTGGCAAAAAACTTTGGCGGAGAACTTCTACAAGAGAGAAAAAGCAACAGTCTCACGCCTGCAACAAAACTTGCAAGACAGACCAGAGAACAATACTGCAAAAAAGAAGGAAAACATCGAGTGGAAAGATGGAAACAACACAAAAGAGCCGGACGTTTCCAAGAAGAACTCGAAAAGGAATACATCGACAAAGTTGGATCAATGCAGTGGCTAAAAAATGGAAAACTTGGTTTTGATGGAGAAAGAATTCTGATTGGAGCACAAGATCAGGGACTTCTAACTAATGGCTTCAAAAAAATGGCAGGGATCTCACAAAATGATAAATGCCGATTCTGTCATACAGCTGTTGAGAGTGTAAACCATCTAACATCAGCATGCCAGATCCTCATGGCAGATGGGCATTATACATCCAGACATAACAAGATCTGTCAATATCTCCACTGGAAGATCTGCAAGGAACTGGAGTTGGAAGTCAAAGAACATGTCTGGGAGCACGAGCCAACACCAGTCTCATCCAATGGAAAAATAACGATCTTCTACGACAAAGAGATCCCAGCAGGAAGACACATAGAAGGAGGTGCAATCAAACCTGATATTGTCATCTGGAACAAGCAAGAGAAAACAGCCAAAATCATTGATGTGACAGTCCCCAATGACTACGGCCTGAATCGAGCTGAAAGGGGAAAGATCTCAAAATACCAAGACCTAAAAAATGACCTAAGAACAACATGGTCATTGAAAGACATCGATATCATTCCAGTTGTGGTAGGAGCAACAGGCCTGATGAAGAAGAACCTGAAGAAATACCTTGAGGCAATCCCCGGTCACCCAAGTGCACATGAGGTGCAGTTGTCTGCGATTAAGGGAACGATCACCATCTTGAAGAGAGCCCTTGGATACAATGCCAGATCTGGTTAAGATAACTATAGAACCTAGGATGCAACTTTAGACCCCAGGTTTGGGACCCATTGCATTCTACTAAAAAAACATCAAAGATAAATGAAAAAACAAAAGGCAAAAACCATTTGTCTGTTCGGAATGTGGTCATAGATTTGGACAAAAGGGTCACCTGAACACACACATGATAATTCATACTGGGCAAAAACCATTTGTCTGTTCTGAATGTGGTCAAAGATTTGGACAAAAGAGCCACCTAAACAAACATATGATAATTCATACAAGACCTGAAAAATGTCCTACGAACAACATAGTCATTGAAAGACATCAATGTCATCCCAGTTGTAGTGGGGGCAACAGGCCTTATGTAGAAGAACCTGAAGAAATACCTTGAGGCAATCCCTGATCACCCAAGTGCACATGAGGTGCAGTTGTCTGCCATTAAGGGAACGATCATCATCTTGAAGAGAGCCCTCGGCTACAGTGCCAGTTATGGTTAGGATAGAGTCTGGGGCCCATTGCATTCTGTTAAAAGGAAATCCAATAGAAATGAACAAAAAAAAGACAAAAATGCATTTGTCTTTTCTCAGTGTGGTAAAAGATTTGGGCAAAAGGGTGATCTGAACACACACATGATAATTCATACATCTTGAAGAGAGCCCTTGGATACAGTGCCACCTATGGTTAGGGTAATTATAGGGCCTAGGGTGCAACCTTATACCCCAGGTTTGGGGCCCACTCAATTCTATTAAAAAGAAATCAATCAAATCAACTTTATTCATCCGTTAGGAACTTCATTTGCAGAGAAAGCGCCAGAGCAGAGAGAAATAGAACATAACACATGACCATTCACAGATTACAATCCAAAGTTCATGAGTTCCATAATAAATACATCTAAAACATTAGATGGATTAAAAACAAAGGTCAATCATACTTGCCCTCAGCTACAGTTTAGTGTAGCAATCAGCTGTTTAACAGGCGAATGGAGGTGGGGAGGAAGCTGGAGGTGGGGAGGAAGCTGGAGGTAGCCCTCTTTGTCCTCAGTGGGAGTGACCTGTCCCTGCACCCTGAAGGCAACAGAGTATAGTGAGGGTGCAGGGTGTGAGAGGGGTCAGTGGAGATCTGGTTGCCTTTCCTCGGGACTCTGGTATTGTAGATGGTGGTGAGAGACTGCTGTTCCTGACCAATGATTTTGGTGCTAATTTTGATCATTTTATTAAGAGTGTTGCAGTGAGTGAGAGTAAGTGAACCAAACCAGGCGGTGATGAAATCAAAGATAAATGAAAACACAGACACAAAATGCCAACACCTTAAAGTGTAGGTGACACCAAAACTGTGCACAAATAATCAGTAAAAATGATGAAATGTTGATAGTTTAAAAAATCCTGAACAATGAAAGTCAAGTGTGCAGGTGCAGGATAAACATCAGCTGGCTGAAGCCTGTGCTCTATTTCAGCCCTCAGCTGCGGCCATATTGTTGCCATGTCATCACCAGAACAGTACCTGCTGATTCAAGCCCAAGTCGGTTGTAAACACGGCAGAGGTTGAGCTGTTTTCGGACTCTTTTTTTTTTTTTTTTTCTCTAGTGTGGAGCTTTTTTTTTTCTTGAAGTCCAGTCTGAAGGTGATTCTGAAGAAGCTGTGTGAATTACAGCCTGATCATTTTGAGCTATATTTAAATGACAATGAGAGAGACTAAACCTTGGAGTAAAACCTTCAGTCTGACTTCAGTGACACTATTGGCAGAGTTCAGAACACAGAATGATGATTATAAAATAAATTAATAAATAATGCAGTTTATTTCTACATTTGGGTAGAGATGATAAATTGTTGTTTTTTTTACCAGCTCTTTGGTCATAATCAACTGATAATTTTTTTTTTTTTTTTTTTTACTATCTTTGACATATTAAATATTTATACCATTCACACACATAGTAAAGAGAAATTTTCAGTGAGAACTTTGAGTGAGATCATCTTCAGTCTGACAAAAACATATCCACATTGAAAACAAGGTCTGAAAATAATTTAATTCCTCCTGGCTGAAGAAAAGTCCCGGTGTTACACGTAGCGGACGTTTGTCCTGGTGCTGGGAGCCTGTGCTGTTTCAATCCGGTGTCAGGTGTAATCCCTTGATGTCTGTGGGTGCTGGTTCGAGTCTCTGCTGTATCAAAACGGGGGCAGGTGTAATTATGTCTGTGGGTGCTGGTTCCAAGTGCTGAAACCTTAGCACTGCGCTCTCCTCTCCCGGTCATGTTGAGGTTTACCTTCACTTGAAGTGGGACCTTTCTGTACAATATTAGGAACACAGCTTTCAGAAACTTGAGAACCATAGCGATGGCAAGGGGGAATCACAGAATTCGAATGGGAGTGAGGGAGCCTGTCTGTGGGACACTGTTGGAGCGAAACTCTCCTCTCCCCCTGGTTCTCCGAGTAAGTTGGCTGTGCTGCCCGCCGATGTGGTCCTTGCACAAACAGGTCTGGGGGCTCTCCCCCAGCCTCTGTGGAGGCATGCATACCCCTGGATGTGAGCGCCACCTGGTGGATCACCTTCGGCTCCCCGGTGCCCAGGCCGTGCCGGCTACGGCGGCCGTTCCTGCGGGATGTCGACAGGGGTACCGCCCTGCACCTTTGCGGCTCACATTCGAGGCGCGCCTGCAGGCCGACAGTGCCACCCGGTTGGGCACGCTCGGCGGCGGTGGCGGCACCGCCGCTTTCATTCCCAGCTGACCGAACGGCAATTGTTGATAATAATAATAAGTTGATGTTACTGAGGCACAGTGGGAGGCCAAGCCACTTCTTGATGTATGAACTGACTGTCCTCTCAAGCTTCTCAACTTTGGTCCGGATCATTACCAGTTCCGGATCACTGCTGTAGTTTTTCATCTCAACATCACGAATGGGCATGAATGTGGGGTCTTTTACTTTTTAATTTGGGAGAAATCTCACCTCCACACTTCATTTTGTGCTTGTAAAAACGTATAACAGTGCCTTTCAAAACTAAATAAATTCTCATTGGATTTGCTGTGGCGACCCCAAGTGCAAACAAGGGAGCAGCCGAAGGGACTTACTTTAGAATAGAATGTGTATTCTCTTTTAGAATGATTAATCAGCCGCCATACATCAATTAGGCCCATATCTTCCTTTAACATATGAACTGCGTCTCTACCCTTAGAGCTAAGCAGGGCCGGCCCAAGCCTTTATGGGGCCTTAAGCAGAATTTCATTTGGGGTCCCCCTACCATCACCTCAGCACCAGATGCCTCATTATTCCATAGGCTACACTGTTATGTGTGTAACGTACCCACAATCATTAGCATTATTTGTAATTATCTTACATCATACAGGTGTCATTCTTGTTTTTAACCTTAAAGGGGTAATAAACTCATAAATATGTTTTAATTAACTTCTACATACAGAGTGATGTATAAGTATGGCTCATTAATTTAACTATTTGAAAGTAACATCAGCAGGCAGGAGACTGCATTTATAGTAAACACGTTAAATAGTTTAATTTCTTTCAGGTGTGCAATGGTGTGCAAAATGTTCAATATCCAAATACAAAATAGAATCAAATGACATTTGCATTATCTTACAGAAAAAGTTGCCTCCTGCCCCGGGAAGGCCCCTGCTGCTCAGCCTTGCTGCTGTTGTTTAGGTGGGCGGTTCTTCCCCGCATGGCAGGCCCCTCTGTCACACGCGTCACCATGAAGGATGCGGTTCAAGTGGAGCGGCGTCGCTCCCGCCGGTCCTAACAGTGTCTACCAAAGCTCGGTGGCGAGACCGAGATGCTCCGTCTGTCCCAGGTGCCATACAACAGAGCCTGCCTGCGCCCTGGTGGCTCCCCGCCAGCCAGCCAGCCAGTCAGCCTGCCATCCCCGGACTGAGATTCTGCTGCTGTAGCTGCTGCTGCTGGCTTTGCGGTGCGGCTAACCCTGGCCTGCATGGCTTGCCTCTGGCAAACACGTTTTTCTCAGGACCCTGCACCACGACGACTCTCTCCCGAGCCCGCACGGGCGCATCCAGCCTACCCGCCCGTTGCCTGCCGGCGACGTGTTGGGGTTCGCTGCGCATGCTGGCGGCGGTTAGTGGAGCCCCACCCCCCCGGCGCGGGTTGGCGAGGCAGGGCCCTGCCTCTCAGCCCCGCCTGGCCTTTCGGCAGAGCGCCCCGGGGCCCCGATGCTGCTGCTGCTGCCGCCGCCGCCACTGCTGAGAGTCAGCCTACCTGGTTGATCCTGCCAGTAGCATATGCTTGTCTCAAAGATTAAACCATGCAAGTTTAAGTACACATGGCCGGTAAAGTGAAACTGCGAATGGCTCATTAAATCAGTTATGGTTCCTTTGGTCGCTCCCAGTTACATGGATAACTGTGGTAATTCTAGAGCTAATACATGCCAACGAGCACTGACCCCTCACGGGATGCGTGCATTTATCAGACCCAAAACCCATGCGGGGTGGTCCCGGGCCGGTTCCGTGCCGGGTCGCGGGAGTGTGTCCGGGAGCGATGGGTCTGCAGAGCACTGCTACATTGTTTTTATAGTCCGTGATGCATTTGATGCCCCTCCACATGCTCAGTGGGTCGTTGGATTGGAAGTGGCCTTGAACCTTGAGGGCATATGTGGACTTAGCGCTTTTTATTCCCGCCGGGTTCCTTCTGGCTGCTCTGAGTGCTGTTGCATCACTGTCTTTGAATGCAGTATCGCAAATTTTCAGCAGGGAGTACACCTTTCCGGTCATCCAGGGTTTCTGGTTTGGCCTGATGGTGATGGTCTTGGGGGTGGTCACATTGTCTATGCAGCTCTGGATGTAGCAGTGCACAGTCAGTGAGTATTCCTCCAGGTCCACATTGCTCCCTGTTGTTGCAGCCGCTCTGAACATTTGCCAGTCGGTGGTCTCAAAGCAGTCTTGAAACATGGACACAGCACCAGTTGGCCACACAGAGATGGTCTTTGTGATGGTGTCCCTGCTTTTCGACACTGGACTGTAAGCAGGAAGCATGACAAGTGAGATGTGGTCTGAGGCACTGAGATGGGGGCGGAGGGCTGCTCTGTAAGCTCTACTTTATTTGTATACACTTTGTCCAGGGGCCAAGACAGCGTACAGGCGAGAAGTGGAGAACCTGACACATGACAGAAGAGACGGACATGAACTGAGGACAAGGGTGTCCAGATTTTCAACACCGTTCAGCTACTCTGATCATTTTTAGTTCTGCATTTTCTGGAGTGTACGTTGCATTTATTTGCTAGTTGGTTACAAACTTTATCTGCAGAAGTGTTCGGAAAGTCGAACAGGTTTTATTTCCACTTTATGTTTCTATTTCTGCCTGTATAATTGTAAATATCTTTATCAGACACACAAGGGCAGCATTCCACCAAAAACAGACGTTGACAGGATTTTCAAGAAGAAACCATCAGTTTGTCTGAAAGCACCAAATTTGGTGTTTGATGAAACAGTCCACGAGTCGAGGAGGTTTTCTGTCCTGAAGAATAAATTCTCTGATCATAAAGATTCTATAAGCATGTAGTTTAGACTATAGAATGTTCTAGAGTTATGGATTAAAAACAGCAGAAAAGGTGACAAAAGTGAACTTCAGTGCACACAGGGGTCAAAAGTTAAAGTTGCTCCAAATTTGTTTAAAAGTGATGCAAATTATTTTTGATCAGTCAAATAATGTATATGCTTCAATCTGATTGGAGTATTTTTAAATGTTGACCCCTGTGTAACCCTTGATCGACCTCTACCTGGCTCCAACTGCCAGCCTGGGATGGCTCCATGTGGTACTGGACCACAAGACAAAAGTTCACATCAGCCAGAAATGAAATTAATGGTGATTTTTGTCTGCTGTCGTCTCCAAACAACGAACTCACTCAGTTATGACAAATTTGACAAACTCCAGATAAACTCAAGAAACCCTTTAAAAAGGACAGAGTCAGCTGTCTTTTCACCTGTGTGGAAGCTGTAACATTATTATTTTAACTCACCAATTTTCAGCTATAGATCAAAATGTCAGACTATCTTCACTGGTGTTTGTCCACCTTGTTTTTCTTGATGTCACATTGTGCCAACATGAAGACAAACTCGATATCCCCAAACTATGGAGCCTCCTTATTTCTGGCTCCACTTTCACTCCTGCTGCAGTACTCACTGTACCGTCCTGTTCACAACATGTTCACAGCATGTTGGCGATAATGATACTGAATTTAGGAGACAACATGGATGTCAATTTATGCATTAAGATTTGATTAGATTAGATAGAATTTAAGCATAATCATCTTTATTAAGCATCATCACAGACAAAATAAATCATCAAAATTCCTTAAAAAATAAGAATATATGAAGGAACTGAATGAAATTCCACATGTGTTAAGAAAACCCCATGTAGAGAAGCTCTGCAGTGATTTTCACAATATTTTCAAAATAATGGTGCAGCTTAGCTAAAATTTCCATAACAGTTGAGCTTATAGGACTAGGTAGTACAATCCCTTAACTAATCAGCACTTGGTAAGGGGTTAGGGCTAGAGGGGTAAACGCTTCACAGGGGTCTTCAGGTGGGCACCCTCCTTCTTTGGTGTTTCGTTGAAAGGCCCACGACACCTCCAGAGGGCTCAACTGCAACATCTGGCGTCCCAGATTTGCCCCCCTCTGCTTTTACCCCTCGGTGGTCATCTTGCAGCCCAGTTGCAGTCCTTTCTTTTCATCCAGATCCAGTTGCTGCTCCGTTCAGCTGCTCCTGATAGTGACTTGACAGCTTGTTGGAAGGCTTTTCCTCTCACTCCCATTACCTTAAGCAGCTTGGTTGTAGATGTGGCAACAAACCCTCTACAGCCAACCTCGACAGGAAGCACCTGGGCACGCCACCCGCGTTGTTCGGCGTCTGCTGTTAAGTCGGAGTACTTCAGTCATTTCCGCTCATATGCTTCACCAACTGCACCTTCCCAGGGTACAGTTAGCTCCACAATGAAAACAGACTTCTGCGAGGTTGACCATAAGACCAGATCTGGCCTGAGATTAGTTGTAACAATCTCAGGTGGGAATATAAGTCTCTGGGCCAAGTCAACCTGCATTCTCCAATTCCGGGCACTGTCTAAGAGGGTTGGTGATTCCATATTCGCTGCAGGGTTTGCTGGGAGTTGTCCTGCTCTTACAAATGTTGTGATGGATATGCGTCCAGGCACTGATGGAGGGAGGGCGTTGGTGCTGGTTCTCCTTTTTTCCAAAGAGATGGCCAGCTGTCGTAGCACCTGGTTGTGTCTCCAAGTATAGCGGCCCTGGGCTAAGCTGGTTTACAGCCTGTGAGGATGTGCCTCAGAGTTGCAGGGGTTTGACAGAGCACACAAGAGGGATCTTCACCAAACCACTGCCTGAGGTTTGTGGGTGTTGGAAGAACGTCATAGGTGGCTCTGACGATGAAGCTGATTTGGCTCCCTTCCATTTCCCAGAGATCCCTCCAGCTGAGCTTTCTTTGTTCCAGGCATTCCCAGCTAGTCCACTGGCCCTGTTTGGATTGTGAAACTGCCTTTGTGCGTCTGTCTGCCTCCTCTTGGTGCCGCACCTCGGTCACGACCAGCTTTCTCTTCTGGGTTGGTGTTGCTTTTTGCCACGTGGGTCGGCTTGTCCCGAGCCTAACCCCACCTCTTCCATGCTGCACCTGGCCTACGATGTCTCCATGCCTGAGAGCAGATTTTGCTTGCTCTATGGCCTCAGACGGGATCCATTTCCTCCCAGTTGCCAGTCTGGGAGCGGCCAATTGAATCCGGTCATCATGGGAGTCGGTCAGGGTCATGTTTAGCCTCACTTTGGTGCATTTAAATTCCTCTGTGAGGCTAGAGACGGGCAAATCCAGGGCACCATGTCCAAATAAGTTGATGTTACTGAGGCACCGTGGGAGGCCAAGCCACTTCTTGATGTATGAACTGACTGTCCTCTCAAGCTTCTCAACTTTGGTCTGGATCATTACCAGTTCTGGATCACTGCTGTAGTTTTTCATCTCAACATCACAAATGGGCATGAATGTGGGGTCTTTTACTTTTTAATTCGGGAGAAATCTCACCTCCACAATTCATTTTGTGCTTGTAAAAACATATAACAGTGCCTTTCGAAACTAAATAAATTCTCATTGGATTTGCTGTGGCGACCCCAAGTGCAAACAAGGGAGCAGCCGAAGGGACTTACTTTAGAATAGAATGTGTATTCTCTTTTAGAATGATTAATCAGCCGCCATAAATCAATTAGGCCCATATCTTCCTTTAACATATGAACTGCGTCTCTACCCTTAGAGCTAAGCAGGGCCGGCCCAAGCCTTTATGGGGCCTTAAGCAGAATTTCATTTGGGGCCCCCCTACCATCACCTCAGCACCAGATGCCTCATTATTCCATAGGCTACACTGTTATGTGTGTAACGTACCCACAATCATTAGCATTATTTGTAATTATCTTACATCATACAGGTGTCATTCTTGTTTTTAACCTTAAAGGGGTAATAAACTCATAAATATGTTTTAATTAACTTCTACATACAGAGTGATGTATAAGTATGGCTCATTAATTTAACTATTTGAAAGCAACATCAGCAGGCAGGAGACTGCATTTATAGTAAACACGTTAAATAGTTTAATTTCTTTCAGATGTGCAATGGTGTGCAAAATGTTCAATATCCAAATACAAAATAGAATCAGATGACATTCACATTATCTTACAGAAAAATAAAGTTGTAATCAAAATTAAATACTTAAATAATAAATATAATACTTAAATAATCTCCAAAATGAACATAGAAATCCACAACATAACAGCAATGTGTGGGCATAGCAATGCACAAACGCTTTAACTTTGGCCAGCAAACCATTGAGACCTGAGCTACTTTTCCCCACCTTTTGCACCAAATTAATCTGAGGAGTTGATCTGCCCTGCTGTTTAACTCTAAGTTTTTCTTCGTAAGGAAGACTATCAAATGGCTTCGCCAAAATCCGGTCCACAACGTTCAAATTGTCTGCTATTATGTGCAGCTTGCTACCTAGCTAGCTCGCTAGCTGGGACTGGCGCGAGGCTAATGTGAAGTTTGTCCGCCTGTGAGCGCTTTGTGACGGTGGAGGAGCTCAGCAGCACCCGCTGCTCGGTAGGGACAGAAACTACGATAGAAGTCAGAGTGATAGAAGTCAGTCTCCAAACACAAGCAGCTACAAAAAAACCCCACCAGAAATAGAAGCTCGATTTGTCGCTGGTCGTTTTTAACAAAGAAAATGCCGCTAAAAGGATTAGGAAAGTCTCCGGTTCAACTCAGAAAAGAATGAAAATGCTCCCACGGATGTTTACACCAAAAGATCGCTGATTCGCTCATTTCGCTGTCAATCAAAAAGGGATTCAGCCTCAGACAGATCATCCAATCATCATGCAGAAGCTGAGCGTCCGGACCAGCCGAGGCCAGCCCACTGCCCCATAGATCCCCAGACACGCTGAGCGTCCGATGGGTGGGACAAAGCCCAGCATTTATCCAATGACTCGTCTCGTTTCGCTGCATGCTTTGTGTCGCTATTGAAGTCTGTGGACTCTCAGTTCCACACTGTTTAAAGCGCTGTGAAGCTGCGGGTTTGAGTGAGAACAAAGCCGCATCGTTACCAGTGATAAGAAGCTGATTCTGAACAAAAGTTGAGCGCGTTGTAGCGCATATTTAGTCAATGACATGTACACACAACAGTATATATTTGATCACTTATTTTTTGACATTTTAGCAGTCTTAGAGCAATCGCCTCTGACTTTAAGGCACGTAAAGCACTTTACACTAAACGAACGGATCATTTCGCAAATAAAGACAACAAAAATTGTAATATTGCAAACCTACCTTTGTCTTGTTTTTTCTCGTCTTCCAACTTCTTTTTTCTTTTCTCCACTCCAGAGGGATAATTTCTTTTCTGAGACATGACTTGCACTCACTTCTTTCCTCACGATTTGTCATCGACCACGTGACCCAAGCGGTGCATCTAAATTTGCCCAACGGTGGCAGCAGCCAACAGGAGGCATCAATTAACCTAGTATTGGTATTTTGTCAAAATGAATTTATTTTTTTCGGGTGTAATACAATTTCGTTTAAATTATTCAATATTATTTTAATTTCATGTATATATTTACTTTTTTATCACAACGTCTCGGTGCTCTCGGGGCCCCCTGGTGGCGTGGAGGCCCTAAGCGACCACGTAGTTGGCGTATGCCTTGGAGCTAAGTGAACCTTTAGATGAACTCTTATCCAGAATAGGATCCATCATTTCATTCATATCACCTGCTAATATTATTTGTCCCTGCATATCTCTCAAAACTCTGTTTATCTCATGGAAGAAGTGAGGGTCTTCTTTATTGGCGCATAAATGTTACAAAGTATTAACTTTACCCCCTCTACCATAGCCTGGACACATACCATTCTCCCTTCTGCATCTTTAACTTCTTTTATCAATGAAAAGTGAATATTTCTTTTAATGAGGATGGTTACACCGTTGCGAGCACTTGAATGTGAACTATAAAAAATATGACCTATCTAACCCACTTTAAACCTCGACTCTCCCCCTCACTTAAGGTGAGTCTCTTGAAGAAATATTGTATCTGCTTGATTTGTCTTTAAATATGCCAATATTTTACGCCTTTCGATTGGATTTCCACATCCATTAATATTCCAAGACATATACGAGTATTTTATATATTTTCCAGTCATTACAGATTATGAATTGCAATATAACTTAAACCTGTAACCATGCCTTTAAACAAAAATGAACATTCTTGTCCCCTGAAAAACCTAATATGTGAGTGCACCCAGCCAAAATAAAACAAAACAAATGGAAAAAGGAACATTTCCATTATATAAACCATCCAAACAGTTTTAACAAAAGATCTACCTTAGAGCTGCCTAATGCAGCCTAGGGAAAAAAACCTTATCAGGTCCATAGGACGCTGCTCGTCTTCTCTCCCTCCAGAATGACAGGTGGCGAGGTCCGCCCACTCTCCAACAATCAAACACCAGGTGTCTCCTGCAGGCTCCTTACAGTGACGTCAGTCAGTCGTATTAGAGATCCCCTCTCACTGCTGCTCGCACTCCTCATGCTCGTCATCATTGCTGAAAAACTCTTCCGCTGCCTTTGGCGAGTTGAAGCTTACGTTTCCACTTCACCCGCAGTGTAGCCAGGAATGCCGGGGTGTATTTGACGTTGCGCTCCTGTAGCTTTCGCTTCACGGCTGTGAAAGCCTTCCTTTTCTCCGCCAGCTCTTTAGTCATATCAGGAAACACAGACAACCGGCATCCTCCCCAATCAAACCCGCGTTTCTCCTTAGCTGCCATAATAACTTTATCCCTTGCTGACTGCCTCAGGAAGCGTATGAGCACTGGCCTCGGGGGTTGGTTTGGCTCTGGAAGCGGGTTGGGGGCATGATGGGCGTGCTCAATCTCAAACTTGGCATCGTCACGCACGCCAAGCCCCTCAACCAACATCTTTCGAACACAGCTCAACAGTGTCCCGTCAGCACCAACCGTCTCTTTTAACCCAATAACTCTCACGTTGTTCCTCTTACTGTGATTTTCGAGGGCCTGAATGCGGTTGCACATATCGTCCACCTGTTTCTTCCTCTCACTGTCTGCAGTGTGTAGCCACTCTAAGGTGTCTTCTAAGCAGGAAATGCGCGTCTCAGCCTCCATTAACCTCTCCTGCATCACCACCGTTGTATTCAGTTCAGTTGTCGTCTGCTTTATTGTAGAAACATCAGTAGCGACACTTTGCAGCGTATTACTCATTTTGACAACTTCAGTAAACAACTTAGCCAAGTTAGGAGGAGAGGACGCTTCATCACCTTCTTCCTCATGTGGAGGACTGTTGCGGGTGGCCACGCGGCCCGAACTTTTAAGTTGCTTCGAGGCGGCCATTGTGGAATTAAATAGCTTAATTTTCTTAAAAAGAATGACAACTGCTCTTACACAGCACAGCAGAGGAAGAGTGGCATTAGGTGGAAGCCTGGACCACAAAAAAAAAAAAAAATCAATCAAAAAACAAGCCGGAGAACGGAGGGTTTCGAACCAGCTGCCATCTTGTTCGCCGTGCCCACGTGACTCTTCATCACTGTATTTGCATAGTATGAAGTCATATCAGGTGCTGTAGGGAAAAAAAATGTGGGAGAGACCACTGAATACATTATTAACCTTTTAATAATGTTTGGTTAATTCCAACTTCATAAATGCAGAGTATTGAAAAGAATTTACATAGATTTCTGGCTGAATTTGAACAATATATAAGCAGTATTAAGCTTATCGACACTCTCAAATGTCATAAAACTGTCACCCTCTGTAAGGATTTTCTTGAAAGAGAATTAATGTTAAAGAATCCATTTACTTTTGTTATTGTACATTTTCTATCTCTTTCTATTTATAATGGTAATACTATGAATGTTATTCTGTTCTTGTCCTTTGTTCGTTTACTGTTAATATATTTGTTGAATGTTTTGGAAAAATGTTGTGGGAGAGACCAAAAACACCTTAATAATAATACTAATAAACTAGATTCTTGGTTTGTTTATTTATTTTGCCAATAAATTGGCCATCATTCTCAAAATAAAATAACTTCTCAAGGCCAGGACTTCTCAAAGTCTGGAGACTAATTAGTCGCAACAAACCAGGTAAGTAGGCTGAGAGAGTCCAAGTGAGGTTTGTCGTTCAATGCGGGAACAGCCGCGGAGGCAACTGTTTCAATGGCACTTTGAATGAGGAGGATTGTCGATATTCCTCCGCTCAGCGCTTTGCAGCGGAGGTGAGGAGACCCACTGCTGCTCGGTGAGAGCAGAGACTAGATCAATACGTGCTTTCACTTTTGAGCCGCCAAACACCAGAAAAGTCTCCAGTGACGCCAGGAAAAGGAGCTAGATGTGTCGCGAGTCGCTTTTAAGAAAATAAAGCCCTGGTCCCAGCAAATAATGAAGGATGAATAAGAGCCACGCAGCATGTTTTTTTTTTTTGTTGTTGTTTTGTTTTTTTGCTACAAGAGGATTTATTCCATACCATACCACTTTATTGATATAGCACATTTCACAAACATAGTTTCCAAAGTGCTGTACAAAAAAAACACACACAGAGGACCACACACTCACGCTGTGTTAAAAGCCAAAGCATAAAAATGGGTTTTGTGACGAGACTTAAAACACTCTTCAGTGGGGGCTGTTCAGATGTTAAGGGGCAAATCATTCCACAGCTGAGGGCCCACCACAGAAAAAGCCCTGTCCCCCTGGTTTTCAGTCTCATCACGTCTCACTAATTTAGAAGATCTTCACTTAGCCTGGAAAAAGAGTTTGTTGCTCTATAAAAAAGCCCTCCGTAAAGCTAGGACATCTTTCTACTCATCACTAATTGAAGAAAATAAGAATAACCTCAGGTTTCTTTTCAGCACTGTAGCCAGGCTGACAAAGAGTCAGAGCTCTATTGAGCTGAGTATTCCATTAACTTTAACTAGTAATGACTTCATGACTTTCTTTGCTAACAAAATTTTGACTATTAGAGAAAAAATTACTCATAACCATCCCAAAGATGTATCGTTATCTTTGGCTGCTTTCAGTGATGCCGGTATTTGGTTAGACTCTTTCTCTCCGATTGTTCTGTCTGAGTTATTTTCATTAGTTACTTCATCCAAACCATCAACATGTTTATTAGACCCCATTCCTGCCAGGCTGCTCAAGGAAGTCCTACCATTATTTAATGCTTCAATCTTAAATATGATCAATCTATCTTTGTTAGTTGGTTATGTACCACAGGCCTTTAAGGTGGCAGTAATTAAACCATTACTTAAAAAGCCATCACTTGACCCAGCTATCTTAGCTAATTATAGGCCAATCTCCAACCTTCCTTTTCTCTCAAAGATTCTTGAAAGGGTAGTTGTAAAACAGCTAACTGATCACCTGCAGAGGAATGGTCTATTTGAAGAGTTTCAGTCAGGTTTTAGAATTCATCATAGTACAGAAACAGCATTAGTGAAGGTTACAAATGATCTTCTTATGGCTTCGGACAGTGGACTCATCTCTGTGCTTGTTCTGTTGGACCTCAGTGCTGCTTTTGATACTGTTGACCATAAAATTTTATTACAGAGATTAGAGCATGTCATAGGTATTAAAGGCACTGCGCTGCGGTGGTTTGAATCATATTTGTCTAATAGATTACAGTTTGTTCATGTAAATGGGGAATCTTCTTCACAGACTAAAGTTAATTATGGAGTTCCACAAGGTTCTGTGCTAGGACCAATTTTATTCACTTTATACATGCTTCCCTTAGGCAGTATTATTAGACGGTATTGCTTAAATTTTCATTGTTACGCAGATGATACCCAGCTTTATCTATCCATGAAGCCAGAGGATACACACCAATTAGCTAAACTGCAGGATTGTCTTACAGACATAAAGACATGGATGACCTCTAATTTCCTGCTTTTAAACTCAGATAAAACTGAAGTTATTGTACTTGGCCCCACAAATCTTAGAAGCATGGTGTCTAACCAGATCGTTACTCTGGATGGCATTTCCCTGATCTCTAGTAATACTGTGAGAAATCTTGGAGTCATTTTTGATCAGGATATGTCATTCAAAGCGCATATTAAACAAATATGTAGGACTGCTTTTTTGCATTTACGCAATATCTCTAAAATCAGAAAGGTCTTGTCTCAGAGTGATGCTGAAAAACTAATTCATGCATTTATTTCCTCTAGGCTGGACTATTGTAATTCATTATTATCAGGTTGTCCTAAAAGTTCCCTAAAAAGCCTTCAGTTGGTTCAGAATGCTGCAGCTAGAGTACTGACGGGGACTAGCAGGAGAGAGCATATCTCACCCGTGTTGGCCTCTCTTCATTGGCTTCCTGTTAATTCTAGAATAGAATTTAAAATTCTTCTTCTTACTTATAAGGTTTTGAATAATCAGGTCCCATCTTATCTTAGGGACCTCGTAGTACCATATTACCCCATTAGAGCGCTTCGCTCTCAGACTGCGGGCTTACTTGTAGTTCCTAGGGTTTGTAAGAGTAGAATGGGAGGCAGAGCCTTCAGCTTTCAGGCTCCTCTCCTGTGGAACCAGCTCCCAATTCAGATCAGGGAGACAGATACCCTCTCTACTTTTAAGATTAGGCTTAAAACTTTCCTTTTCGCTAAGGCTTATAGTTAGGGCTGGATCGGGTGACCCTGGACCATCCCTTGGTTATGCTGCTTTAGACATAGATTGTGGGGGGGTTCCCATGATGCACTGTTTTTCTCTTTTTGCTCCGTATGCATCACTCTGCATTTAATCATTAGTGATCGATCTCTGCCCCCCTTCACGGCATGTCTTTTTCCTGGTTTTTTCCCTCAGCCCCAACCAGTCTCAGCAGAAGACTGCCCCTCCCTGAGCCTGGTTCTGCTGGAGGTTTCTTCCTGTTAAAAGGGAGTTTTTCCTTCCCACTGTGGCCAAGTGCTTGCTCATAGGGGGTCGTTTTGACCGTTGGGGTTTTTCATAATTATTGTATGGCCTTGCCTTACAATATGGAGCGCCTTGGGGCAACTGTTTGTTGTGATTTGGCGCTATATAAGAAAAAAGTTGATTGAAGTTGATTGATTGATCACAGGCACAAGCTGGAGCTGGCCCTCGGACCTCAAAGCACGGGGAGGCTGGTCAATTTGGATGAGGTCCGAAATGTACGCCGGTGCCAGTCCATTCAAAGCTTTAAAAACAAACAAAATCAACTCTAAAATGAACTGGAAGCCAGTGCAGGGATGCTAAAATCAGAGTAATGTGCTCTCGTGTTCTGCTACCAGCTAAGACTTTTTTTTAAAACTTCATATAGTCTTGCGGTACGTTTGGTGAGTACACATTTCTTTTATTGTTGCTTGAAAATGATTTTTGGGGACTTTTTCATGTGCCTGTTTGATTGAGTGGTGTCGCATTGAAAATCTACTGTCTTTAGCCTCCGGTGTTATCGTCACGGGGTACGGAGGCAGGACCCGCAAAGAATTCAAGTCATTAAAAAGATATAAACCTCTCTCAGTGGCCACGGAGCTCTGCGGCTCCGATTACCGAGACCGTGCAGCGCTGCGGATTTTGCCACAAGAAGTCTGTCCTTGCGAGCAACAGGTGTCACCGGCCGCTCCGCATCAGAACAGTGAGCTTAGTCTCTGGACTTGCTGCCAAGTTGGCAGCAAGTCCATTCAGTAGACAGGGAGGTGGTGCCGGCTGCACAGCAGACACGAGGGAGGTGTGAGTGGCCCGCTGCGGCGTTTACCGAGCCCTCAGACTCTGTAAGCACATCGGAGGCAGTGAGAGCAAGGCGTCGGAGAAGAACGTCGCCCGCTGTCGATGTCGCCGCTAATCTGAGCATGCAGAGCTGTATCTTGCATTCACTGCAGCTTACTTTTGGATGTTGAAACCAGGACGTGTATAACAGTAACATTACTAACAGATAAAATCAATTTCAATGCGGGATCGGACTGAAGGCGCTAGCTCTCCGTCTTCTCCCCGACGTCATGGAAATGACCCGGATGTACAAACTGTTTTCGCGGAGGGCTAAATTTTAGCTGCAAATTTGTCATTTTTAAACGAAGATTTCTCCACTGAATTACAAATTTGGGCTTACAGATTTACTATACTGCATTCATAAGGGTCTTATAAATACATATCAGCTATTTCTTTCTGAAATCTGACCACATTTATTTCAATGCAAGTCTACTTTAAACAGATTGTTATGGGGCTCGCTGACAGTAAACCAAACTTGGCACACATTTGACCTTTGGATGACCTTACCCACTTCCTGTTGGTTTGTCTGTGGCTGCCACCCAGCACACAAGACAAACACTGTCAGACTGCAATTTTAGTTTCTTTTCAGATTTTAACTTTGATTGATTCATTATTGGCTGTGGCACCATGTGGAACTACTGCATCTGAACTCACAGTGGATATAGAAATTATAGAAACACATTCTTGACTTTTTCACATTTAAATGTTTGTATTTTCTCTCTTAATGCCATAAATTTGTCAAAGTAAATTTGGGCTCCTCTATATTTCATTTATATTATTATATTACATTTATGCTCAATCCTGATATTCATTAATCTCACAGTGAACATATATTTCTCCAACATAATGCAAAATAAAGAAACAAGTGAAAATAATTGAAGACCTAATTGTGTGACTCCTTGACTATAACACAACAAAGTGTGTGTGTGTGTATGTATATATATATATATATATATATATATATATATATATATATATATATATATATATATACGAGGTCTGCAAGAAACATAACGTACCTTTTTATTTTTTTCAAAAGCTATATGGATTTGAATCACGTGCGATTACATCAGCCAACCTTGAACCCTCGTGCGCATGCGTGAGTTTTGTCACGCCTGTCGGTTACGTCATTCGCCTGTGGGCAGGCTTTGAGTGAGGAGTGGTCCAGCCCTCTCGTCGGAATTCCTTTGTCTAACAACTTGCTGAGAGACTGGTGCTTTGCTTTATCAAAATTTTTTCAGAACCTGTGAGGCAGATCGAAGTGGACACCATTCGAGAAATTCAGCTGGTTTTCGGTGAAAATTTTAACGGCTGATGAGAGATTATGGAGTGTTACTGTCGCTTTAAGGACTTCCCACGGAGCGGGACGTCGCGCAGCGCTTTGAGGTGCCGTCATCAGCCTGTTTCGAGCTGAAAACCTCCAAATTTAAGCCTCTGTTGACCCAGGACGTCGTGAGAGAACAGAGAAGTTTCAGAAGAGCTCGGGATCAGCAGTTTATCCAGACATTCCACTGTTAAAGGAGATTTTGTAATGAAAGACATGCGGACGGATTGGCGCGTCGGCAGGCAGCCGGCGCGGCGCACCGCCACAGGAAAAACACCTCCGTGTTGATAACCATTTGTAAAAACCAGGTGGCTTTTGATGGCTTTCAGTAGAGTGAGTATCTGAGAAATTGTTTAACAGCTGGACATGTTCCAACTTGTCTTTAAGGCTTCCAACGGAAGGCTTTTATATATATATATATATATATATATATATATATATATATATATATATATATATATATATATATATACACTCAACAAAAATATAAACGCAACACTTTTGGTTTTGCTCCCATTTTGTATGAGATGAACTCAAAGATCTAAAACTTTTTCCACATACACAATATCACCATTTCCCTGAAATATTGTTCACAAACCAGTCTAAATCTGTGATAGTGAGCACTTCTCCTTTGCTGAGATAATCCATCCCACCACACAGGTGTGCCATATCAAGATGCTGATTAGACACCATGATTAGTGCACAGGTGTGCCTTAGACTGCCCACAATAAAGGGCCACTCTGAAAGGTGCAGTTTTGTTTTATTGGGGGGGGATACCAGTCAGTATCTGGTGTGACCACCATTTGCCTCATGCAGTGCAACACATCTTCACATAGAGTTGATCAGGTTATCAATTGTGGCCTGTGGAATGTTGGTCCACTCCTCTTCAATGGCTGTGCGAAGTTGCTGGATATTGGCAGGAACTGGTACACGCTGTCGTATACGCCGGTCCAGAGCATCCCAAACATGCTCAGTGGGTGACATGTCCGGTGAGTATGTCGGCCATGCAAGAATTGGGACATTTTCAGCTTCCAAGAATTATCCTGCTGCAACATGAGGTGATGTTCTTGGATGTATGGCACAACAATGGGCCTCAGGATCTCATCACGGTGTCTCTGTGCATTCAAAATGCCATCAATAAAATGCACCTGTGTTCTTCATCCATAACAGACGCCTGCCCATACCATAACCCCACCGCCACCATGGGCCACTCGATCCACAACATTGACATCAGAAAACCGCTCACCCACACAATGCCACACATGCTGTCTGCCATCTGCCCTGGACAGTGTGAACCGGGATTCATCCATGAAGAGAACACCTCTCCAACGTGCCAAACGCCAGCGAATGTGAGCATTTGCCCACTCAAGTCAGTTACGACGACGAACTGGAGTCAGGTCGAGACCCCGATGAGGACGACGAGCATGCAGATGAGCTTCCCTGAGACGATTTCTGACAGTTTGTGCAGAAATTCTTTGGTTATGCAAACCGATTGTTTCAGCAGCTGTCCGAGTGGCTGGTCTCAGCCGATCTTGGAGGTGAACATGCTGGATGTGGAGGTCCTGGGCTGGTGTGGTTACACATGGTCTGCGGTTGTGACGCTGGTTGGATGTACTGCCAAATTCTCTGAAACGCCTTTGGAGACGGCTTATGGTAGAGAAATGAACATTCATTCGCCTGTGGGCAGTCTTTGAGTGAGGAGTCATCCACCCTCTCGTCGATTTTTTCATGGTTTAGGAATGGCTCAGAGACTGCTGCTTTGTTTGATAAAAATGTTTTCAAAACTGTAAGGCACAACTGAGTGGACACCATTCGATAAATTCAGCTGGTTTTTGTTGAAAATTTTAACGGCTGATGAGAGATTTTGGTCTGGTAGTGTCCCTTTAAGGACAGCCCACGGAGTGGGACGTCACGCAGCGCTCCCAGGTGACGTCGTCTGGCTGTTTCGAGCTGAAATCATCCTAATTTAAGGTTCTGTTGACCCAGGACGTCGTGAGAGAACAGAGAAGATTCAGAAGAGGCCGGCATGAGGCGTTTATGCGGACATTCCACTGTTAGAGGTCATTTTGTAATGAAAGAATGTGCGGGCAGAGTCACATGTCGGGCCGGACCCGACTGCGGGGGGGTCGCGACAGGAAAAACACCTCCGCTGGAAAACTTAATGGGCAAGTTGGAACATGTCCAACTGTTAAACAATTTCTCAGTTACTCACTTGTTGAAAGCCATCAAAAGCCGCCTGAATTTTACAAATGGTTTTCACCACGGAGGTGTTTTTCCTGTCGCGGCGCGCACAGATTTGCGGCGTCGTCACGGAAACGACTCTGCGAATTTTCTCTGTTCTCTCACGACGTCCTGGGTCAACAGAGCCTTAAATTAGGATGATTTCAGCTCGAAACAGCCAGACGATGTCGCCTGGGAGCGCTGCGTGACGTCCCACTCCGTGGGAAGTCCTTAAAGCGACAGAAACACCTCATAATCTCTCATCAGCTGTTAAACGTTTCAACGAAAACCAGCTGAATTTCTCGAATAGTGTCCACTCGGATATCCCTCACAGGTCCTGAAAAAAGTTTGAGAAAGCAACGCGCCGTCTCGAGCAGCGTCTCAAACAAAGGAATTCAGCGGAGAGGGCTGGACCACTGCTCACTCAAAGCCTGCCCACAGGGAAATGACGTCACCGACACGCGTGAAAAAACTCACGCATGCGCACGAGGGTTCAAGCATGATTGGTGTAATCGCATGTCATTCAAATCCATATAGTTTTTTTTTTTTAATAAAACTGCCGGTTAGTTTTATAAGATACCTCGTATGTATGTATATATATATATATATATATACTGTGTGTGTGTGTGTGTGTGTGTGTAAAAAAAAAAAATAAAGTTCCAAAAGTCCTGCTGTTGTACAGATTTATATAAAAATGTGTTTGTTTATTTCTTAAATTATTATTTTGTGTTTTATTGAACAAATAAAGTGCATGACAAATGAGAACCAGTAATAAAATGTTGAAACAGTCAGGGGTGAAAATCATCAGAATTATGCCAAATTAGAAAAAAATTACAAACAAAAAAATAATACAAACACAATTTAATAATAATAATAATAATAATAATAGTACACACCTAATGTTTGTTAAAGGAGACCTGCATTGAAAAAAATGCAGTCAGATTTTTTGAACAAAAAATGACTTACATTTACACATGAGATCCTTCTGAATGTAGTAAAGTAAATCTGCAAGCCCAGATATGTCATTCAACGGAGAAATCTTCATTTGAAAATGACAAATTTACAGCTAACTGTTGTGTGGGCCGCTGAAGAGGAGGTGCTGCTGGCCCACCACCACCAGATGGCGCCCTGCTTGGAGTGCGGGCTTCAAGCACGAGAGGGCGCCGGAGCCACTGGGAGTGACAGCTGTCACTCATCATCAGCACCAGCTGTCACTCAGTCAACTCATCACCATCACCATAAAGGCCGGACTGCAACTCACCTCCTTGCCGAGAAATCAGCTACCTTGGAGGTAATTTCTCTGCTGACTTACAACATTGAGTAATAATCTGAACTTCTTTGCAGCCGTTTTCCTGTGGTGTTGCCTTATCTGTGGGATTGGTGTTTGGTGTGATCAGCGACGGCTTCGCTTCACACCCCAACCAGATAAGTGGTTAGACAGGAGCTGCACGAGTGTGTGACGGGAGGTGGAGGTGCTCCCTCCCAAAAGAACACAGACTGTGGGATTACTGAGTGTGCGTACTCACACTCACCTGTGCTGTTTCTGTTCTCTGCCAGCAGTACCAGGTCTGACAGCTGGAGATGGTGACCACCTGGGGACCCAGGACTTGGCGGCTCCGGTGTTCTTCAGATCCGTTGGTGGTGAGGGCCGTGTGGGATCCGCCTCGGTTCTGGACGGGCGTCTTCTATCCTCAAGCCTGCCCACACGTCACCCAACGTGTAATTGACTATAGTCCCAAACTGATTGTTGTCTGTATTCCGTTGTGCACAATTTACAACATTAAATTGTTACTGTTTGGCTTATCCATTGCCCGTTCTTTTACGCCCCCTGTTGTGTGTCCGTGTTCCTACACTCTCACAACAGCTAACATTTAGTTCTCCGCAAATTGTCCCTCTCATCATGGATGCTGCCGAGACGTCACGGACAAGACCCTCTCCCAGCATGCATTGCGCCAATTGTAATTAGTGGATTTACGTCAGTTTGCATCACTTACCTTTTTGTCTTATACGGAAGGATCAACGGTTTTTTAAAACTTCATATTGTCTTGCGACACGTTTGGTGAGTACACATTTCTTTTATTTGTGCTTGAAAATTATTTTGGGGGACTTTTTCATACGCCCATTTGACTGAGTGCTGTCGCATTGAAAATCTACTGTCTTTCACCTCCGGTACCGTCACGGGGTATGGAGGCAGGACCCGCAAAGAATCCAAGTCATTAAAAAGTTATAAACCTCTCTCAGCGGCCATGGAGCTCTGCGGCTCCGATTACCGAGACGTGCGTTGCTGCGGAAAGTCTGTCCTTGCACAACAGGTGTTACCGGCTGCTTGCATCAAAACAGCGAGCGTATTCTCTGGACTTGTGCCAAGTTGGCTGCACCTCCATTCAGTAGAGAGGGACATGGTGCTGGCTGCACAACAGACACGGGCAATGTGAGTGGCCTGCTTCTGCGTTTACCGAACATGATTCGGTAAATGCAGCAGAGGCAGAAAGCGAGGCGTCGGTGAAGAACGGCGCCCGCTGTCGACGTTGTTGCTCATCTGAGCACACAGATCTGTATCTCACATTCATTGCAGCTTACTTTTGGATGTTGAGACCAGGACGTGTATAAGTAACATTACTAACAGATAAAATCAACTTCAATGCGGGATCGGACTGAAGGCGGGAGCGCGTCGTCTTGTCCCTGACGTCATGGAAATGATACGGCTGTACAAACTGTTTTCACAGAGGGCTAAATTTTAGCTGCAAATTTGTCATTTTTAAACGAAGATTTCTCCGCTGAATTACAAATTTGGGCTTACAGATTTACTTTACTGCATTCACAAGGGTCTTATAAATACATATCAGCTATTTCTTTCTGAAATCTGACCACATTTATTTCAATGCAGGTCTACTTTAAGTCACATTTATGAATGTGTGACTTTAGAACTACAACAAAGGTTAAAGAATGAAGCTAAATCTCGACACCCCCAAAATTATTTGTTAATAATTCAAATAGTTCTCAATTAATATAATACTCAATTAATAATCTGTTAATTGTTGCAGCTTTACTCACAGCCAGTTTTCTTCAGATAAGTCATGCTTGTTGGTGTTTGTTAAACTCATCCTTGAGAAGCTGGATGTTGCGTGTGTTTGGTGGTTTTCTTGGTATATTGAATTTGATCTTTGAGTTAAGATTCTGGGGATAAGAACCAAGGTTCTCAGTACGTGGCGGCGGGGCGGCACGGTGGTTTAGTGGTTTGCACTGGTGCCTCAGCGCAAGAAGGTCGTTGGATCGATTCCTTGCCTTTTTGTGTGGAGTTTGCATGTTCTACCCGTGTCTGCATGGGTTTCCTCCCACAATCAAAAACATGCTTATTTCGGGTCTGCTCCTTTCTCTGCCCCTGACCAAGGCAGTGTTTACATCTGGAGTTGTTCCACGGGTGCCGGACTGTGGCTGCCCACTGCGCCTAGTGGTTGGATTGTGTCTAACTGTAATTAGGATGGTTACATGCAGAGGACATGTATGTATATACAACCCCTGGCAAAAATTATGTAATCACCGGCCTCAGAGGATGTTCATTCAGTTGTTTAATTTTGTAGAAAAAAAAGCAGATCACAGACATGACACAAAACTAAAGTCATTTCAAATGGCAACTTTCTGGCTTTAAGAAACACTATAAGAAATCAATAAAAAAAGATTGTGGCAGTCAGTAACGGTTACTTTTTTAGACCAAGCAGAGGGAAAAAAATATGGAATCACTCAATTCTGAGGAAAAAATTATGGAATCACCCTGTAAATTTTCATCCCCCAAATTAACACCTGCATCAAATCAGATCTGCTCATTGACATTGACCCTATGCCATGACATTGACCCTATGTGTCTTTTTGCAAGGAATGTTTTTGCAGTTTTTGCTCTATGGCAAGATGCATTATCATCTTGAAAAATGATTTCATCATCCCCAAACATCAATCAATCAATCAATCAATTTTTTTATATAGCGCCAAATCACAACAAACAGTTGCCCCAAGGCGCTTTATATTGTAAGGCAAGGCCATACAATAATTATGTAAAACCCCAACGGTCAAAACGACCCCCTGTGAGCAAGCACTTGGCTACAGTGGGAAGGAAAAACTCCCTTTTAACAGGAAGAAACCTCCAGCAGAACCAGGCTCAGGGAGGGGCAGTCTTCTGCTGGGACTGGTTGGGGCTGAGGGAGAGAACCAGGAAAAAGACATACTGTGGAGGGGAGCAGAGATCGATCACTAATGATTAAATGCAGAGTGGTGCACACAGAGCAAAACGAGAAAGAAACAGTGCATCATGGGAACCCCCCAGCAGTCTACGTCTATAGCAGCATAACTAAGGGATGGTTCAGGGTCACCTGATCCAGCCCTAACTATAAGCTTTAGCAAAAAGGAAAGTTTTAAGCCTAATCTTAAAAGTAGAGAGGGTGTCTGTCTCCCTGATCTGAATTGGGAGCTGGTTCCACAGGAGAGGAGCCTGAAAGCTGAAGGCTCTGCCTACCATTCTACTCTTACAAACCCTAGGAACTACAAGTAAGCCTGCAGTCTGAGAGCGAAGCGCTCTAATGGGGTGATATGGTACTACGAGGTCCCTAAGATAAGATGGGACCTGATTATTCAAAACCTTATAAGTAAGAAGAAGAATTTTAAATTCTATTCTAGAATTAACAGGAAGCCAATGAAGAGAGGCCAATATGGGTGAGATATGCTCTCTCCTGCTAGTCCCCGTCAGTACTCTAGCTGCAGCATTTTGAATTAACTGAAGGCTTTTTAGGGAACTTTTAGGACAACCTGATAATAATGAATTACAATAGTCCAGCCTAGAGGAAATAAATGCATGAATTAGTTTTTCAGCATCACTCTGAGACAAGACCTTTCTGATTTTAGAGATATTGCGTAAATGCAAAAAAGCAGTCCTACATATTTGTTTAATATGCGCTTTGAATGACATATCCTGATCAAAAATGACTCCAAGATTTCTCACAGTATTACTAGAGGTCAGGGTAATGCCATCCAGAGTAAGGATCTGGTTAGACACCATGTTTCTTAAGATTTGTGGGGCCAAGTACAATAACTTCAGTTTTATCTGAGTTTAAAAGCAGGAAATTAGAGGTCATCCATGTCTTTATGTCTGTAAGACAATCCTGCAGTTTAGCTAATTGGTGTGTGTCCTCTGGCTTCATGGATAGATAAAGCTGGGTATCATCTGCGTAACAATGAAAATTTAAGCAATACCGTCTAATAATACTGCCTAAGGGAAGCATGTATAAAGTGAATAAAATTGGTCCTAGCACAGAACCTTGTGGAACTCCATAATTAACTTTAGTCTGTGAAGAAGATTCCCCATTTACATGAACAAACTGTAATCTATTAGACAAATATGATTCAAACCACCGCAGCGCAGTGCCTTTAATACCTATGGCATGCTCTAATCTCTGTAATAAAATTTTATGTTTTAGTTTTAATGTAATGTGCTAATTTTTAAGGTTTTGTGAGCACATGCTGTGCCCAGTGCATTATGGGTACGATGTAATCTCAGTACACTCACGACAGGACAAATGCATTTCAGATACTCTGTTCAGGCTCCACGGACAACAGCATTAAACTCTAGTGTTAAATATGGACCAACATCTCTGAGGAATGTTTCCAACACCTCAGTGAATGTATGCCATGAAGAAGTAAGGAAGTTCTGAAGGCAAAAGAGTCCAACCAGGTCTCGCAGACCAAACGGTCCCCTAAAAATCGGTCCGCCTGCCTTCACTGCGCATGCGTCATTTGGGACCACAGCAGCTCTGTTGTGGGCTGGGGTGTTTGGCTGGCTTGGTTTTTGTTTTCTGTTTCTCCCACCAGGTGGTATGCATTCAGGACTGAGTGGCTGAGCATTAGGACCTCACCCTGAACACCTGAGGCTTGTTTTCACATGCAGGTCATCAGGACTCACAGCTGTGGTGTATTTTGTCTTGATCAGAGATTGCTGCATTTACACCTTGAATGCAGTGTGTGATTGCCAGAGACTCAACCTTGTGAGCAGACGTGTGAGATCGACGTCAGGAGAACAATCTCACCATCACGGACGCAGAGACCGCTCCAGGTTTGACGCCACAGTCTGTGAAGGAGGATTGGGTGAGGTCTCACGCTCTTCAGCACACTTCCTGAGGTAATTTGGTTTTGGTGACTTTTATGAAGTAATGACAGTGGATTTGGTGTCCCTCACACCTTGTGTTATTGAGCTGTCACGTTATGCTAATTGTCTAATCAGCTTCTGCTGCAGTGGAGATTTGAACTGAGTTGTTCCGTGCCTGCAGGGTGAGAATCTGATGTATAGATTTAAGCCAGGAAGTGTTTGCTGATTGTGTGCACCTTTGAGTTGTGTCTCTCTGTGTGGAGTTGGACTCACCTCATGTTTTCTTTCTTCACAGACTCGGTTTGTCGCGGCCACCTGGGGGGTGTCGGCGGGGTCCCTGGGTCCGAACTGCTGTGGCTCCGGACCGTTTGCGCTGTTGAGAGCGCGCCGTGTTTCCGCCTCACCAGACCGTGGACTTTTTAGTTGTTTAGCATGTCACTCACTGTTATGTTTATTAAATTCTGTTATCCTTTGAACCGTGCTCTGCTTATTTCGTGCTGGGTCCTTTCAAACGCTGGGTCGGTGCTCCGACCGCGTCCGAAACATAACAAGCTCGTCTGAAAGTGTCTCTCTTCACCCAAAACGATCAAAGGGATGAATATGATTAATATGCAGATGTCGCGGACAAGAATGAGCGAAGCTCATCAGCATCTCACCATGTCATTTAGGTCCTTCAGACTTTATTTTGAGTGTATGCTTCAGGGGAGCATTAGCATGGCAAAAACCTTTCAGCTTAACCATTCAGCTTCATGTTAACCATCAGATGACAAAGTAAAACCTCTTAAATCATCTAAAGTAAGTTTTGAGCAGAAACGAGGCAGTTTTAAGCAGAAATGGGGTGATAATCGCTTAATTTCACTACTGTCACACCGAAATGACGTAGGCGCAGCTGCACGTCAGACGTCTGCCGTGCAGCTGTGCTCTTATCGGTCCGCCATCTTTTATCATGAAATAAGGCTGTGTGGAAATGATTGTTGTACAAAAGCTTCATATATGTCGTTGAGATAGATGATGACTGAAGTGCAGTTTGAAGAAGAGACGAGGTGATAATCATTGGTGGATCACAGCTGACACTTAGAAATGACCCATCCGCAGTGAACACAGGGCGGACTGATTTTTGGCGTCAGTGTATTCGCAAAGTGTACCTAATAAAGTGGCCGGTGAGTGTACGTCTCCTCATCATACATACTACATACGTACATGAAGTACCTTGCTTTTAATACACAATCACAAAACATCACAACCACAAAACACACACTGTTTTTAGTTTAAAACACTATAATGTGACATTAATAATCACAACAGCTGCAGAATTTGTTTTGGACCTTTTCATCAAGCCAGAACCCCAAAGGAATGAGTTGTTCAATTTTGACAAAACGTCACAGACAAGAATTGATTTTATTGTTCTTCCTGTAGTTGTTGTGAAAGTGTAGTGACACGGACCCACAACAGGGGGCGCAAATGAACGGCCAATAGATGAGCCAAAAGGTAACAATTTAATGTTGTGAAATGTGCACAACGAACATACAGACAATCTCAGAATATAATTACAGTCAATCCACAAAGGTGACGTGTGGGCAGGCTCGAGGATAGAAGACGTCTGTCCTGAGAAGAGCCGGAACCACACGATTTCCGCCGCCACAGAACCTGGTGAATACTGGAGCCGCCAAGTCCCGAATTCCCAGGTGATCACCGTCCCCGACTGTCGGATCTGGTACTGCTGGCGAAGAACAAAGACAGTCAAGTGTGGGTGTGTGTACACCCAGTAACAACAGCGGTGGGAATGCCACCTCCACCTCTCACTCAATAACTGCAGAGTACTGTAGATTCCTCAGGGGAAAGGAGTGCCTTCAGCGCTCTCTCAGCTTTCACCGACGGAGGTACCAGTACTCCTGCAAACACTCACAATATCCAAATATTGCAATCACAAATGGCTGAGGATATTACCTCCAATCAAGTATGATATCTCGGCAACGAGGTGGAGATGACGTCTGGTCTTTATGGAGTGAGAGGACGTTGAGTAGATGGGTGACAGCTGTCAAGAGGTAATGAGTGACAGCTGTCACCCCCGGCTGTCCATGGCGGCAGCGCCCTCTCGTGCCTGAAGCCCGCACTTCAGGCAGGGCGCCCACTGGTGGTGGGCCAGCAGTACCTCCTCTTCTGGCGGCCCACACACAACAGTAGTATTATCATTGGGCTCATTAAAATAAGAAGCAGAAAAGACTAAATTAAATGTGACTGAACTAATTGTGTTCAACAGTCAAAGCAGCAGATCTGCATCAGATTATGGAAAATGTAAAATCTGTGATCCTGTGGCTGGTTGCAGGACACAAAAGTGAAGGATTAGTAAAGTTAATATTTCTAAAATTGATGTCCATCTTCAGGTGGCCAGAATGCAGGAAACAGCTTCATTTTAAAATCTTTTTTCAAACTTTTCTGAGGAATTCCACTGGCACCAACATTAATCACAAAATGCTTCATGTGAAGGCCTGAAAATGTATCTTTTTTTTTCTTTTTTTTTTTTGCATTCCTACAGAGAGACCAAAAAGAGAAAGGCAAAGACCCAGCTTACCAAGAAACAGGTGAAGAAAAGGCCGCCCAATGCCTTTCATTTTTTTGCTCGGGAGCAGCGGAGGGCCGTCGAGACGGAATACAACATCAGCAACGGTGACCTTTGTCAACGGGATTCTGGGAGATAAAGTGAGTTGATGTGTGAGACATTCACAGCTTCATCACTGAGGAGCCGTGTGTGTGCTGACAGTGTGTTTTTGTCTGTTTGCAGTGGCACACTTTGACAACAGAAGAGCAAATGCCATATAGAATGATGGCAAGCATGGAGGAAGACTCCCACCCCGAGCTGTACGGCAGCTGAAGAGCCAGAAGCAACAAAATACTTCAATCATATTAAAATATACTCTCAAAAAATAACTTGCTCAGGGAACATAATAAAATTATGTATGTGTCCACTTCATATTTGCTGTGATGCCCCTGAGCACAAACGAGGGAGAAGCTGAAGGGACTTACTTTTCATTTTTGTTACATTTGCCCTTACAAATCTTGTTGGCCTGAACCATGGTCACTGAGTAACAGTAACTCAAATTCATCATGTTACATTTAGGTCACTCAGCAAAATTGTTTCTGTCTACGTTAACACATTTTACTTCGGTGGAAATACTTTAATTTTATTGTGTTCACTGAGCAAGTTAGATTTTAAGTTCTTGCATGTTATGTTAAAACTGCATTTGAATGTGGTCACAATTAGACCCCATTCCTACCAGGCTGCTCAAGGAAGCCCTACCATTATTTAATGCTTCGATCTTAAATATGATCAATCTATCTTTATTAGTTGGCTATGTACCACAGGCTTTTAAGGTGGCAGTAATTAAACCATTACTTAAAAAGCCATCACTTGACCCAGCTATCTTAGCTAATTATAGGCCAATCTCCAACCTTCCTTTTCTCTCAAAAATTCTTGAAAGGGTAGTTGTAACAGCTAACTGATCATCTGCAGAGGAATGGTCTATTTGAAGAGTTTCAGTCAGGTTTTAGAATTCATCATAGTACAGAAATAGCATTAGTGAAGGTTACAAATGATCTTATGGCCTCAGACAGTGGACTCATCTCTGTGCTTGTTCTGTTAGACCTCAGTGCTGCTTTTGATACTGTTGACCATAAAATTTTATTACAGAGATTAGAGCATGCCATAGGTATTAAAGGCACTGTGCTGTGGTGGTTTGAATCATATTTATCTAATAGATTACAATTTGTTCATGTAAATGGGGAATCTTCTTCACAGACTAAGGTTAATTATGGAGTTCCACAAGGTTCTGTGCTAGGACCACTTTTATTCACTTTATACATGCTTCCCTTAGGCAGTATTATTAGACGGCATTGCTTAAATTTTCATTGTTACGCAGATGATACCCAGCTTTATCTATCCATGAAGCCAGAGGACACACACCAATTAGCTAAACTGCAGGATTGTCTTACAGACATAAAGACATGGATGACCTCTAATTTCCTGCTTTTAAACTCAGATAAAACTGAAGTTATTGTACTTGGCCCCACAAATCTTAGAAACATGGTGTCTAACCAGATCCTTACTCTGGATGGCATTACCCTGACCTCTAGTAATACTGTGAGAAATCTTGGAGTCATTTTTGATCAGGATATGTCATTCAAAGCGCATATTAAACAAATATGTAGGACTGCTTTTTTGCATTTACGCAATATCTCTAAAATTAGAAAGGTCTTGTCTCAGAGTGATGCTGAAAAACTAATTCATGCATTTATTTCCTCTAGGCTGGACTATTGTAATTCATTATTATCGGGTTGTCCTAAAAGTTCCCTGAAAAGCCTTCAGTTAATTTAAAATGCTGCAGCTAGAGTACTAACAGGGACTAGAAGGAGAGAGCATATCTCACCCATATTGGCCTCTCTTCATTGGCTTCCTGTTAATTCTAGAATAGAATTTAGAATTCTTCTTCTTACTTATAAGGTTTTGAATAATCAGGTCCCATCTTATCTTAGGGACCTCATAGTACCATATCACCCCAATAGAGCGCTTCGCTCTCAGACTGCAGGCTTACTTGTAGTTCCTAGGGTTTGTAAGAGTAGAATGGGAGGCAGAGCCTTCAGCTTTCAGGGTCCTCTCCTGTGGAACCAGCTCCCAGTTCAGATCAGGGAGACAGACACCCTCTCTACTTTTAAGATTAGGCTTAAAACTTTCCTTTTTGCTAAAGCTTATAGTTAGGGCTGGATCAGGTGACCCTGAACCATCCCCTAGTTATGCTGCTATAGACTTAGACTGCTGGGGGGTTCCCATGATGCACTGAGTGTTTCTTTCTCTTTTTGCTCTGTATGCACCACTCTGCATTTAATCATTAGTGATTGATCTCTGCTCCCCTCCACAGCATGTCTTTTTCCTGGTTCTCTCCCTCAGCCCCAACCAGTCCCAGCAGATGACTGCCCCTCCCTGAGCCTGGTTCTGCTGGAGGTTTCTTCCTGTTAAAAGGGAGTTTTTCCTTCCCACTGTCGCCAAGTGCTTGCTCACAGGGGGTCGTTTTGACCGTTGGGGTTTTTACGTAATTATTGTATGGCCTTGCCTTACAATATAAAGCGCCTTGGGGCAACTGTTTGTTGTGATTTGGCGCTGCATAAATAAAATTGATTGATTGACAATATTTGTCAGATAATAAATATTCCAAAAAGGTACAGTTTGGATGATCTGTGACTGAACGTTATTGTGTAAAAACTGCAAAAATACTGAAAGTTCAATTTCAGTTTGTACAGGGGTCTAAAGTTAAAGTTGCTCCAATTTTGGTAACGTGATGCATATTGTTTATTTAAGAGTTTTACAAATGAATAGTTTGCACCATCTGCCACGCTCAGCTATCACGTCACAGGGTCACGTCATAGAATCCAATGGATGTTGACCTTGTTTGACCTTTACTTTGGAAACAAACATTCAACACAGTCAAAACAATTCCATTTATTAATCTTTTTTTGCTCAACCAGTAATTTCCATCACTTGTCAAAATTTTAGGAACATTAAATCATATTTATGATTTAATTTCTCAGGATATATGGCACCATAAATAACACACATCAATATGTTCATAATTCTTCATTTATTTAGAACAGTTTACCAGAGATATGTACTTTAAGTGGGACCAAAAACCTGGTTGGTCTGTGGACGAGAACTGGAATAAGCAGGTTTAAAAAAAAAAAAAATAGATGAATGGGGAAAAAAAGATATTTTATAATAAATTAATCTATGAGTTTTTCCATGAGTGATACTGAGGATGGGGAGGGGGCCAGACTCCACCTGCTGCGTCTCAGTGTCTCCAAGATCACAGACACCTTGGACTCCTGCCACATAAAACCTGTTGACCTGGATTCATAAGTCTGTCGATGTCGCAGAAAGGAAGAGGACGCAGGGATTGGACACAGATTTTTAACCCCCCCCTTCTTGTATCAGTTTGATAAATACCACCTCCTCCAAATAAACTGATTCCCTTTTTTCTTAAAAAGTTGTGTTTTTGGATCTCAGGGAAAATGTGAATTTATTTTTTTTATGATACAGACATTTGTTCCAGTCTCAGAGTGATTAAATACATTTGTGTTTTATTTTTACATTTATTATTCAATTATTTCATCTCCAAAAGTCATATATACTGTACACACATACACACACACATATATACGTATATATACACACAACGAGAAGCAAGACTGAACTGTATCATCCACTTTCAGATGTGTATTACAATTTGTTATGGAAGATGTGACATTAATATAAATTACAAGATTGGACCCAAAATTGAACTTTGTGGTACCCACTTTAATCAGAGGTAAAAATGTCGACTGTTCAATTCCCAAAAATCACATGCTGCTGAAACTATTTACAAGAACTGCAAATAAAACCAACATCATGTAATCTGTAGGAGCAGAATGTGAACAACAGCATCAAATGTTTGGATAAATCAACAAAAAGTGCAGCACAAACTTTACTTTCATCGACTGCAGCTATAATATCTTTTACCACCAATGTGGTCACACAAACAGTTCTGTGTTTAATCTGAAACCAGATTGATGCAATTTAACACACTACAAAGGAATAATATGAGCTCATTATTAACTAATAATTACAGAATTTTAACCAGACAGTTTGGAGATTGACTGAAAATTGCCAAATTACAATATTTGTTAATTTATATTATGAATGTGTGACCATTTCTAACATTACTTATGAACAGTGAAAACATGCATTATTTTAAGTGGTCTGAACTAAACTAAAGCTGACTGTCGCCCACAATAACCCTCATCATGATACAAAATACTACATCCATAAGAAAAAAAAACAAGATTATAAAGTGTCTCTCACACATAAAACCTGCAGACAATAAGATCCTTAAAAATAAAGCTGCAAGCAGTGATCATCAGGGTCCAAGCAGCCTGGGAGCACTTGGACCCATTGTTGCACAGTTCATGAATTGTG
This sequence comes from Thalassophryne amazonica, assembly GCF_902500255.1. Taxonomy (NCBI): domain Eukaryota; kingdom Metazoa; phylum Chordata; class Actinopteri; order Batrachoidiformes; family Batrachoididae; genus Thalassophryne; species Thalassophryne amazonica. The sequence goes on from NC_047105.1 coordinate 130,280,917, forward strand.
GTACTTGGGACTGTAAATCATAGTGCCAACAGGAGGTCCCAGCATAAGACCACAGAGAACTGAGACTTCTGGATTCACAAATGTGTCACGCTGTGTCATCAGCAGATATTAAAGCCTGAATCTCTGGATTACCACATGAATGACTTCCACATTCAGCGAGTTGGAACCTGAGAATCTCTTCTCACCAGGAGGCTGAGGCTGGTGGACGCTCTGAGCTCAGGAGCTAGGAGCTGCAGTGGACCATGTCGATCGAGTGTCCGCACTAAGTTCAGTGTCGATATGGTGCCTCCTATAAACACGAAACTGTTCACAGTGATACAGAAGACTGGACAAGTGGACTATGTCACATTTTGTAAAGGTGAGTCACCAGGGGGCGCCACAAATGCAAAAAGATCATCTGAAAAAACAAGCAGAGAACTGCACCAAATTCACCTGGAATGACTGAGATCCAGGGATTACAAGTAAATGAGGTAAACAGATGATTTTCATGGAATAAATACACAGCAAATTATGAATAACTGTTAGGATAATTGAACAAGATAATGTGTGCAAATAAAGATTTTTTGTTATTAAAAATACACATCCTGTTTCATCTGAATTCACTGTGAGGGAAATATAGTGAAGGAAAAAGATTGGAGTAGAAATAAGTTTTTGCATTAATGATCATAAAATTGTATGAATTGAAAAGAGAACGTTCCTGTTGTCCAGGGAACAGGAAGGAAGTAAACAGAAAACACAGGATAGATTGTTTTTCACACCTACAACCCCAATTCCAATGAAGTTGGGACATTGTGTAAAATGTAAATAAAAACAGAATACAATGATTTGCAAATCCTCTTCAACCTATATTCAATTGAATACACCACAAAGACAATATATTTCATGTTCAAACTGTTAAACTTTATTGTTTTTGTGCAAATATTTGCTCATTTTGAAATGGATGCCTGCAACATGTTTCAAAAAAGTTGATCTGCCCCCCCAGACCCCCAACCTTTTTTTTTTTTTTTTTAAGCATTTTTCTGTTTTTGCCTTTCAGCTGACCCCCTAATTACAGCCCTCTTAACCCCCTGCCATTTTAAGCATTTTTTTTTCATGTACGAGGTCTGTTAGAAAACTAGCCGACCTTTTTATTTTTTGCAAAAACCATATGGATTTGAATCACGTGTGATTGCATCAGCCAAGTTTGAACCTTCGTGCGCATGCATGAGTTTGTTCACGCCTGTCGGTTGCGTCATTCGCCTGTGAGCAGGCTTCGTGTGAGCAGTGGTCCACCCCTCTCGTCGGATTTTTATTGCGAGTAAAATGTCTGGACGATTTGGAGCTTTGCTACATCAAATTTTTCCAGAAACTGTGAGAGACAGCCAGGTGGACACCATTCAGAAAATTCAGATGGCTTTCAGGGACGATTTTATGGGGATCACACAGATTAAGGAGTGTTACAGCTGGTTTAAAGACCGCCCACAGCGGCTGAGAGTCGATCGCCGCACTCCGAGCGGCAATCGACAGGCTGAAATGACCAGATCATTTCCAAAGTGAAGGCTGTGTTGATCCGGGACGTCATCTGACTACCAGAGAAATTGCAGAAGACGTGGACATCAGCACTTTTTCGGCACAATGAGACAGACGTGCAGAGGAATTTGTGCGTCGGGAAGGAGCCGCATGGCGCAAAGCAACGCTGTGATGAAGCCTCACAGGACATGTTCTGGCATGTCCAGCTCATCCATAATTTCTCGGATAGTCACATGACTGAAAAGCCACCGAAAGCCATCTGAAAGCCATCCTGTGAGACCAACACGGAGGTGCTTTTGTCCCGCGCCATTCGCGGCTCTGTGGCGCATTCCTCCGCTCTTCTTTCCATGACAAAAACTCCTGTAACAGTGGAATGTGCCGAAAAAGTGCTGATGTCCACATCTTCTGCCATTTCTGTGGTAGTCAGACGACGTCCCGGATCAACACAGCCTTCACTTTGGAAATGATCTGGTCGTTTCAGTCTGTCGATCGCCGCTCGGAGTGCAGCGCGCTCTCAGCCGCTGTGGGCGGTCTTTAAACCAGCTGTAACACTCCTTAATCTGTGTGATCCCCATAAAATCATCCCTGAAAGCCATCTGAATTTTCCGAATGGTTTCCACCTGGCTGCCTATCATAGTTTCTGGAAAAATTTGATGCAGCAAAGCTCCAAATCGTTCAAACATTTTACTTGCAATAAAAATCCGACGAGGGGGGTGGACCACTGCTCACACAAAGCCTGCTCACAGGTGAATGACGCAACAGACAGGCGTGAAAAAAACTCACGCATGCGCACGAACGTTCAAGCTTGGCTGATGCAATCACATGTGATTCAAATCCATATGGTTTTTGCAAAAAATAAAAAGGTCAGATAGTTTTCTAACAGACCTCGTAGATGTAAATTAATATTCAAAGTTTTCAGCTAGTTGACAGTAGGGCTGTACAATATCGCCAAATTATTGTATCTAAATATTGTCATATCAGTACGATATGACTATCATTTGACACAAAGTACAGCAACAGTGAAAATGAAACATTCTTAAACAAAACTGTAATAATATCACACTCATTTTGCACTCATCATAAGGTTAGGATACCGCGTCCTCCAAAAGTATTGGAACACTTGGAATTTCACCCATTTTAGTTTGTTTATGACATTTTAAATCCAAAAAAATCCAAAATAAAAAATAAAAAATTCTAAAATTATATTCCTCAAACTCTAACTGAAAACAAATCTCTTAAACTTAATAAAACCTGTAAATAGTAATCAGTTTTATTGCCAGTTTTCTTCAGACAAGTCAGGGGATGGAAACATGAACATTTCCAAGTCACTGAAAATGTCTTGGACTTTATTTACATCAGTTATGAAGAAATACAAAAGTTTCTTTCACCAAAACAACAAATCTAGGCTTTCATCTCAAATGTGCTTTCTGTCAAATTGTAGCTGAACTATCGGGTCTTCTTTTTAATATAAAATCAGCTGTCACCATTTTCTGTCAAGTGTTCCCTGAAAATCACAGATAACTGAGTGACAAAGAACTGAAGCAACAACTTGAAGTTTCAAATTTCAAATAAAACAGGGTTCATCAGCATTTTCTCCATAAACATCTGCTGGTTTATCAGAATCCGAATCAGAACAGCTTTTAATGGCCAAGTATCCACAGAATACAAGGAATTTGACTTTGGTTTGAGCTGCACTCTGATGATAAGTATGATAAGTTAACCAAACTCAGTTTTCATCAACCTGTTAAGAACACTCATTTTAAATAACTAAGTAGTACTTTGAGATTGGAAGACATGTTTTACTTGATATATCCCATTTAAGCCAAATTAGAAAAATTAATTTTTCACACCCAGTGTCCTTTGGGGCGTTCTTTCAGACATGCGCAGATCTGCCTCATTTACTCTGTGCATTCCTGCCCACACACAACCATGGTGAGCCTGTGTTTGGGCTACCAGTGCGCTCTCCAACCTGTTTTTCACTCATTGTTGATAAACTGTCAACAATTAGTTTGGTCTGTAATTCAAAACCATGAGTCAAAACTGCTTTGCTTTTAATGTCTTCTGCGACATGTCAGTACTGTTCCATGTAGAAAGTCAATGACTTTTCCTTACAGCAGTGGGCAGAGCGCTCAAAGACAGAAGCTCTGACTCGTTTGTGTTGGGTTTGTGATCACCTTTGTTTTACTCAGAAGCATTGGTGGTGCTTAAATGCTAAACTGGCTGTCAGTAGCTGACAGTGTACCAGAGTCAATACTAAAAATTTTGCTGTTAGCTGTAGCTTTCGCTGTAGCTTCAAAAAAAAAAAAAAAAAAAAAAAATTATGTTTTTTAAGTTTATTTGAGTACTGCTAAATCAAACTGAACAAGTTACTATTATCCTTCTTCTTCTTCTTTGTCTTTCAGCTGTTCCCGTTAGGGGTCGCCACAGTAGATCAATCATTTCCATCTCACCCTGTCCTCTGTATCTTCCTCTGTCACACCAAACCCCTGCATGTCCTAGCACATCCATAAACCTCCTCTTTGGCCTCCCTCTTCTCCTCCTGCCTGGTGGCTCCATCCTCAGCACCCTTCTCCCTATATACCCTGGGTCCCTCCTCTGCACATGTCCAAACCATCTCAATCTCGCCTCTCTGACTTTGTCTCCAAACCGTCCCACCTGAGCTGTCCCTCTGATATGTTCATTCCTCATCTTGCCCATTCTTGTCACTCCCAAAGAGAATCTCAACATCTTCAGCTCTGCCACCTTCAGCTCTGCCTCCTGTCTTTTTGTTAGTGCCACCGTCTCTAAGCCGTACAACATAGCTGGTCTCACTACTGTCTTGTAAACTTTCCTCTTCACTCTTGCTGATATTCTTTGGTCACAAATCACTCCTGCCACCTTTCTCCACCCACTCAACCCTGCCTGCACTCTCCTCTTCACCTCTCTACCACACTCGCCATTACTTTGAACAGTTGACTCCAAATATTTAAACTCATCTACTTTCACCACTTCTACTCCTTGTAACTGCACTATTCCACTGGGCTCCCTCCCATTCACACACATGTACTCAGTCTTGCTTCTACCGACTTTCATTCCCCTCCTCTCCAAAGCATATCTCCACCTCTCCACACTAGACTGAACTTGCTCTCTACTCTCACTACAGATCACAATGTCATCTGCAAACATTATAGTCCATGGGGACTCCTGTCTGATCTCATCCGTCAACCTGTCCACCACCACTGCAAACAAGAAAGGACTCAGAGCTGATCCTTGGTGTAATCTCACCTCCACCTTGAATGAGTGTCATTCTGACTGCGCATCTCACCGCTGTAACACTATTCTTGTACATGTCCTGCACTACCCTAACATACTTCTCTGCCACTCCAGACATCCTCATACAATACCACAGCTCTTCTCTTGGCACCCTATCATAAGCTTTTTCTAAGGCCACAAACACACAATGTAACTCTTTCTGGCCTTCTCTGTACTTCAACAGTATTCTCAGAGCAAACATTGCATCTGTAGTGCTCTTTCTTGGCATGAAACCATATTGCTGCTCACAGATCTTCACCTGTTTTCTAAGCCTAGCTTCTACTACTCTTTCCCATAACTTCATGCTGTGGCTGATCAGCTTTATGCCTCTGTAGTTACTGCAGCTCTGCACATCACCCTTGTTCTTGAAAATAGGAACCAGCACACTTCGTCTCCACTCCTCAGGCATCCTCTCACTTTCCAAGATTTTATTAAACAATCTGGTTAGAAACTCTACTGCCATCTCTCCTAGACATTTCCATGCCTCCACTGGAATGTCATCTGGACCATCTGCCTTTCCACTCTTCATCCTTTTCATAGCAGCCCCCATTTCTTCCTTACTAATCTCTTGTACTTCCTGATTTACTCTCTCCACATCATCCAGCCTTTTCTCTCGCTCATTTTCTTTATTCAGCTCTTCAAAATATTCTCTCCACCTTCTCAGCACACACTCCTCACTTGTCAGCACATTACCATGTGCATCTTTTACCACCCTAACCTGCTGCACATCCTTTCCAGCTCTGTCCCTTTGTCTGGACAATCGATACAAGTCCTTTTCTCCTTCCTTACTATTCAACTTCTTGTACAGCTCGCAATATGCCTTTTCCTTCGCTTTTGCCACTTCTCTTTTCGCCTTACACTGCATCTCCTTGTACTCCTGTCTACTTTCTTCATCTCTCCGACTATCCCAAAACTTTTTCGCCAACCTCTTTCTCCTTATGCTTTCCTGGACCTCTTCATTCCACCACCAAGTCTCCTTGTCTTCCTTCCACTGTCCAGATGTCATACCCAGTACTGTCCTAGCTGTCTCCCTCACCACATCTGCAGTACTTTTCAGTTGTCCAAAATTGCTTTCCCTCCAACCAGTGCTTCACTCACCTGCTCACTAAATTTCACACAACAGTGTTCCTCCTTCAGCTTCCACCATGTGATCCTTTGTTGAGCTCTCACTCTCTTCTTCTTCTTTACCTCTAAAGTCATCCTACAAACAACCATCCTATGCTGTCTAACGACACTCTCTCCTGCCACCACCTTACAGTCTCTGATTTCTTTTAGCTTCCATCTCCTATAAAGAATGTAGTCCACCTGTGTGCACCTTCCTCCACTCTTATACAGTGAGGACAATAAGTATTTGAACACCCTGCGATTTTGCAAGTTCTCCCACTTAGAAATCATGGAGGGGTCTGAAATTTTCATCTTAGGTGCATGTCCACTGTGAGACACAATCTAAAAACAAAATCCAGAAATCACAATGTATGATTTGTTTCAATGATTTAATTGTATGTTACTGCTGCAAATAAGTATTTCAACACCTGTGAAAGTCAATGTTAATATTTGGTACAGTAGCCTTTGTTTGCAATTACAGAGGTCAAACGTTTCCTGTAGTTTTTCACCAGGTTTGCACACACTGCAGCAGGGATTTTGGTCCACTCCTCCATACAGATCGTCTCCAAATCTTTCAGGTTTGGAGCTTCAGCTCACTCCAAAGATTTTCTATTGAGTTCAGGTCTGGAGACTGGCCAGGCCACTCCAGGACCTTGAAATGCTTCTTACGGAGCCACTCCTTAGTTGCCCTGGCTGTGTGTTTGGGGTCATAGTCATGCTGGAAGACCCAGTCATGACCCATCTTCAGTGCTCTTACTGAGGGAAGGAGGTTGTTTGCCAAAATCTCGCAATACATGACCCTATCCATTCTCCATTCAGTATGGTGCAGTCGTCCTGTCCCCTTTGCAGAAGAGCACCCCCAGAGCATGATGTTTCCACCCCCATGCTACACGTTTGGGATGGTTTTCTTGGGGTTGTTCTCATTCTCTAAGCATGGTAAGTGGAGTTAATTCCAAAAAGCTCTATTTTGGTCTCATCTGACCACATGACCTTCTCCCATGCCTCCTCTGGATCATCCACATGGTCACTGGTGAACTTCAAATGGGCCTGGCCATGTGCTGGCTTGAGAAGGGGGACCTTGCTGCCCTGCAGGATTTTAAACCATGACAGCATCATGTGTTACTAATGTAATCTTTGTGACTGTGGTCCCAGCTCTCTTCAGGTCATTGACCAGGTCCTCCTGTGTAGTTCTGAGCTTTCTCAGAATCATCCTTACCCCACAAAGTGAGATCTTGCATGGAATCCCAGACCGAGGGAGACTGACAGTCATCTTGTGTTTCTTCCACTTTCTAATAAATAATCATAACAGTTGTCTTCTACCAAGCTGCTTGCCTGTTGTCCTGTAGTCCATCCCAGCCTTGTGCAGTTCTACAGTTTTGTCCCTGTGTCCTTAGACAGCTCTTTGGTCTTGGCTATGGTGGACAGGTTGGAGTGTGATTGATTGAGTGTGTGAACAGGTGTCTTTTATACAGGTAACAAGTTCAAACAGGTGCAATTAATACAGGTAAAGAGTGCAGAATAAAAGGGCTTCTTAAAGAAAAATTAACAAGAGCCTGTGAGAGCCAGAATTCTTGCTGGTTGGTAGGTGTTCAAATACTTATTTGAAGCAGTAACATACAAATAAATTATTAAAAAATCATACATTGTGATTTTTGGATTTTTCTTTTAGATTATGTCTCTCACAGTGGACATGCACTTAAGATGAAAATTTCAGACCCCTCCGTGATTTCTAAGTGGGAGAACTTGCAAAATTGCAGGGTGTTCAAATACTTATTTTCCTCACTGTATGTTACCCTGTGCTCCTCCCTTTTCTTAAAGTAGGTATTCACCACAGCCATTTCCATCCTTTTTGCAAGATCAACTACCATCTTTCCTTACCCATTCCTATTCTTGATACCATATCTTCCCATTACTTCCTCATCACCTCTGTTCCCTTCACCAACATGTCCATTGAAGTCCGCTCCTATCACCACTCTTTCATGCTTGGGCAGACTCTCCACCACCTCATCTAACACACTCCAGAAATCTTCTTTCTCCTTCATCTCACAACCTACCTGTGGAGCATATGCACTGATGATATTCATCATCACCCCTTCAATTTCCAACTTCACACTCATCACCCTGTCAGACACTCGCTTGACCTCCAACACACTTTTAACATACTCTTACTTTAAAATGACCCCAACACCATTTCTCTTCCTGTCCTCACCATGGTACAACAACTTGTACCCACCGCCGATGCTCCTGCTCTTACTTCCCTTCCACTTGGTCTCTTGCACACACAATGGGCCTCATGTACCAACGTTGCGTACAGCGATATTTGAGCGTATATGGGGTGTATGCCAAAATGGCTGTGCTACTTGGCATTTATCAATGTGGTCGCTGGCGTACAGTGCGCTGAAAATATACACCGGGTCGAGAGGTGGTGTAAATTATACACCAAAATGAACCAGCACTGGAATCCACATAAAAATGAAAATGATCAACATGATAAACAGTGCCATCATACAAATCAATGCATATGTTAAATAAATAACACTTTCTTGATTATACTACATAATAATTAATACAAATCCCGCTTTTAGCGCTGCTCGCCTTTTTCTCCAGACTTCGAGTCTGGAGCCAGAGCAGCGCTGAGCTCAACTTTATGTGGTGTGATGAGTTTTAGACAATGGGATTGATAATTACAACTGTAGTGTTGTCATTCCCTTTGCCCGTGCTGCAATCAGGTTTTGTCTTCTCCATTCGTTTGTTACAATAAAATAAAGAAATACATTTAAAAAATAAAGAAATCTGAAAAATTAGGCGTGTCTTATTAATTGAGCTAGCAAATATCCACATGTCAAGAATTATTGACATGTGAAAAGAGAATACAGTGGTCCCTCGCTATAACGCGGTTCACCTTTCGCAGCCTCGCAGTTTCGCGGATTTTTTTAGTCCAATTTTGCATGTTTTTTTTTTTACAGAGAATTGTGGTCTGCGTCTGTTTATAAGAATCTTCTCGCCCAGAAGAAAAAAAGAGCGCCAACAACTACCCATAACTGTGTTCTTCACTCAGAAAAAGACACTTGCAGCGAGGTTTGACTCAGTGGAAAAAGGCGCAGTGCCAGGACGAAGAGGCGCGATCAGAGGAACTGTGAAATATTGGTCAGTCACTATTAATAATTTCTTGTGTCTAACCTCGTAGGTTGATCGTTAAAATTAAATTCATTAGTTCTAAAAGCCATCATAATTATTTATAGGAAAACGTTCTATTTTTATTTCTCAAACAAATGTTTGGGCCTGAAAACAGGTTGGTCTTATTTCTCTACAAAGGTTTGAACTTTGAGAGTGTTTACACACGAGAGAAAAGTGAGAAAATGTTCATGCCTGATTGAGAAAAGTGTATAAAGTGGTTTTACAGGGGTTTTACAGCTTTAAAACGTCTATAATAATTGTAAAAAATAACGCTGAATACTTCGTGGACTTCGCTTATTGCGGGCTATTTTTAGAATGTAACTCCCGCGATAAACGAGGGACCATTGTAACACTTTTTTGATTATACTGCAAAACAATTAATACGACGGCCGCTTTTGACGCTCTATTGGCACGCGTCGTGATTGGTGGAGTTCTTTTTCTTTGCCGTCTTCCTGGCTTCCATGTCGTAAAATGAGGGTGTGTCTGAAGTGGAGTCTGAATATTTATGGGCGTGTTCATTATAATTATGATTGTTTTCACCCGCCGCATTGTAAAATGAGGGTGTGTCTGAAGTGGAGTCTGAATATTTATGGGCGTGTTCATTATAATTATGATTGTTTTCACCCGCCGCATTTATCAAGGTCACGTCGGGCGTATGCCGGAAATGGGCAGGTGCGCACTGCTTGATACATGCTACGGCAACTTTGGTGTACTTCAAATTTACACCGTAAATTTACGCCACAAGTGCGCAACGTTGATACATGAGGCCCAATATGTCTACCTTTCTCCTCTCCATCATATCAGCCAGCTTCTTCTCCCGCTGTTTGTGGAAACGTTCTCCTCCTCTTCTTCATTGTCTTCGTCCATCAGTAGCCCAATTTCAACAGCACCGGTGGCGGATGTTGTTAACCTGGGCCGCGACCGATCCGGTATGGAAATTCGATTCTTAGTCTGCATAGTTGGGTTGGCTTGTTTCACACTGGATGCCCTTCCTGACGCAACCCTCCTCATTTATCCGGGCTTGGGACTGGCACTCAGAATGTACTGGCTGCACACCCCATGTGGCTGAGTTAACAAGTTACTATTATCCAATTATTTCAATTAATTTGAGTACTGCACACTCACATTAATTAATCAAATCTGATTCATTTAAGACAACATAAATTACTTTTTTAAGGCAGCAAGTTTGCATGTTTTTTTTTTGTAAAGTCAACTTACTATATTTTACAGTGTACGGCATGGTTGCTCCAAACTCCTCCCACACCCACAGCTTTGCCTCCCCCACAGCAGAGGCTGCTGCCCTTCGAGCCTGTCGGTACCTTGCAACTGCTTCTGGAGTCCTCTGAGATAACATATCCCGGAAGGACTCCTCCTTCAGTCGGACGGCTTCCCTGACTACCGGCGTCCACCATGGTGTTCAAGGGTTGCCGCCCCTTGAGGCACCTAAGACCTTCAGGCCACAGCTCTCCGCTGCAGCTTCAGCAATGAAAGCTGTGAACATTGCCCATTCTGGTTCAATATCCCAAACCTCCACAGGGATGCTAGAGAAGCTCTGCCGGAGGTGTGAGTTGAAGATATGTTGGACAGTGGGCTCCTCCAGACGTTCCCAGTTCACCCGCACTAACCATTTGGGCTTACCAGGTCTGTCCAAAGTCCTCCCCCACCCTCTGATCCAACTCACCACCAGATGTGATCAGTTGACAGTTCTGCCCCTCTTTTCACCTGAGTGTCCAGAACATGCGGCTTCAAATCAGATGATATGATCACAAAATCAATTATTGATTTTTGGCCTAGGGTGCTCTGGTACCATGTACAATTCTGAGCATCCTTATGTTCAAACATGGTGTTCCTTATGGACAGTCCGTGACTAGCACAGAAGTCCAATAACAAACGACCATTCGGGTTTAGATTAGGGAGGCCGTTCCTCCCAATCACACCTCTCCAGGTGTCTCTGTCATTTCCCCACGTGCGCGCTGAAATCCCCCAGCAGAACAATGGAGTCCCCCGCCGGAGCCCTATACAGGACTCCATTCAGGGACTCTAAGAAGGCCAAATGCTCCAAAATGCTGTTCGGTGCATACGCACAAACAACAGACAGAGTTTCCCCCTCCCTGTCACCCAAAGACGCAGGAAGCGACCCTCTCATCTACTGGAGTAAACTCCAATGTATCGGCGCTCAGCCGGGGACTCATGAGTATCCCCACACCCGCCCAATGCCTCACCCCCTGGGCAACTCCAGAGGAGAATAAGGTCCAACCCCTATCAAAGGACTGTGGTTCCGGAGCCAAGGCTGTACATGGAGACGAGACCCACCAGATCTAACTGGTATCGCTCCACCTCCCGCATGAGCTCTGGCTCCGTCCCCCACAGCGAGGTGACGTTCCACACCCCCAGAGCTAGCCCCTGCCGCTTGGGTCTAGGTCCATCAAGGCCCTCGACCTTCACTGCCACCCAAAGGACAGCGCCCCTGACACCAGCGGTTCCCCCTGCGGGTGGTGAGCCCACAGGGTGGAGATGGAAAGTCCATGTTGCTTTTTCGGGCTGTGCCCGACTGGGCTCCGTGGCAAGCCCAGCCACCAGGCACTCGCTGATGGGCCCTACATCCAGGCCTTACTCCAGATGAGGGCCCCGGGCTTTCTCCGGGCCGGGTCACGTTTCCTCTGCCTCATTCTATCATGGTATCTTGTGAACCATTCTTAGTCTGACCTCTCACCTGAGACCAATTTGCCATGGGAGACCCTACCAGGAGCACAAAGGCTCCAGATAACACAGCTCTCAGGTTCATAGGGGCACACAAACCTCTCCACCACGATAAGGTGATGGCTCCCAGAGAGGTTTGGTGGGCTCAGGGTCTCATCACTGCTTTTTGCAGATGATGCGGTCCTGTTGGCTTCATCGGCCGGTGACCTCCAACACTCACTGGATTGGTTCGCAGCTGAGTGTGAAGTGGCTGGGATGAGGATCAGCACCTCTAAATCTGATGCCATGGTTCTCAGCAGGAAACCGATGGATTGCCTACTCCGGGTAGGGAATACGGCCTTGCTCCAAGCGAAGGAGTTCAAGTACTTCGAGGTCTTGTTTATGATTGGCTGGAGAGTCACCGCAGCAGGGGCGGTATTGCATTTGCTCTACCGTACTGTTGTGACGAAAAGGGAGCTGACCCAAAAGGCGAAGCTCTCGATCTACCGGTCAATTTTCGTTCCTACTCTCACCTATGGTCATGAGTGTTGGGTCATGACCGAAAGAACTAGCGGCCGAAATGGGCTACCTCAGGAGGGTGGCTGGCGTCTCCCTTAGAAACAGGGTGAGAAGTTCAGTCATCCGTGAGGAGGTCGGAGTAGAGTCGCTGCTCTTTCGCGTTGAAAGGAGCCAGTTGAGGTGGTTCAGGCATCTGGTAAGGATGCCTCCTGGGCGCCTCCCAAGAGAGGTGTTCCAGGCACGTCCATCTGGGAGGAGACCCTGGGAAAGACCCAGGACTAGGTGGAGAGAGTCTATCTCTACACTGGCCTGGGAACGCTTTGGGGTCCCCCAGTTAGAGGTGGTCAATGTGGACCGAGAAAGGGAAGTCTGGGGTCCCCTGCTGGAGCTGTTGTCCCCACGACCCGAACCCAGAAAAGCGGTTGAAGATGAGTGAGTGAGTGAGTGTACGGCATGTAGAAATATACACTAAACACAGAATAATTCACAGTAAAAATGTGCAAATGAAGTGTGCAAGAAAATAAAATGTACAATAAGAGAAAAAGAAAAGGATGTGTGAGACATACAACAGATTGAAGTTAAACTGTACATGAGGTAGATGAATTAGTGAGTTTTTTAACACCAGGTTTCTACTCCTTTCGTGAATGTGCATCAAACAGAAGACAACAACCAAGTGTTTTCTCTGTATTTTCACATGACACCGCAAAAAAAAAAAAAAAAAAAAAAAGGCTCCATGTTGTCTTATGGTCCATACACAGATCCTGTGGTGTTATTATTTGAATGTTTTTCTAGTGAATGCGGGGAAAAATGTCACCTGCACTGTCACGCGGTATGAATCAGTCTTCACGCAGACTTCGTTTTCCAAACTAAGTCACAGTGTTAACCTCGGTTTAGTACGACGTCCACAGTGAAAGTAAACAGTTCTTGTAAATACTGTTAAAGACAAATCATATGAACACTTGCAAAGATTCTAACCATCAAGTCTGTTTTGTGTGTTTTTAAAAACCACTTGTAATTATGAACAAACTAGTTTAGCTAACAGCTGCTACAGATCTTAATGCTCAGATGATACAGAAGGGTGAAAATTTGTTAAAATTAATCTGAAATACACATCCACACAAGTTGACCAACATCACGAGGAGTAAGAGTTATAATGTTAAAACTTGCTGTTGTTACTTTGCTGTTTTATGATTTGGAATAGTCTGCACCAAGCACTCAAAAGTTGCACATTTCCTACAAATTCTGTCAAAAACATTAAAAGCCTCGGAGCCGACACGCTGCTGTCAGTATGACAAGAGGAAAGTGTGTCGTAGAATCTGTTCATTTGTTCAGATTGTAATTATAAACCTCAAACAGTTTTTAATGTGGATAAAGATTTAAACGTGGTTGGTTTGCAGAAGTTCCCTGTAAAAACACACAGATGTAAATTTTACAATTCACATAACACACACACACACACACACACACCGTATCTTTGTAGTAACATGTCGGTAAACAGTCGGTGGTTATTTATTGAGAAATCTAACTCGCGGAGGCTTTTATGCTTTAAATGGTTATTTGATTGTGAAAAGCTCCACAAAAGTCTGACATTACATTACCAATATGTTTGTTTCTTGTTTCTTTGTTATCCTGATCTTGGATAAGCAGCTGAAGATGAGTGTGAGTTGAGTGTGTTTTTTTCTTCACCCATGTTCACAGCTCATTATAAGTAACATATATTGATCAAACATTATGACATCTTTTACATGTGTGAACTCAAACACATTTGACAAAAAGAGACCCCTGTTGTTCAAACTGAGAACTTCTACGAAAAGCTGATGACAGAAATTACTTCCTCACCATTGAGTGAAATCCTAAATCCCCAAACCAAGTGCTGTAGTGTAAACAGCATGTTATGGATATATACATTTTAAAATGACTTTTTTCCAAAGTGAGTGCTGTAGTATAATCAACAGGACACGCCTGTTGTGTGCAGTAAATTTTATGTCGCTACACCTTATGACTTTGATGTTATTGAAAATTCAAACAATAAAAATTCTCCAATTTTTTGAAAATTACTTTTTTCCAAATTGAGTTCTGTAGAATAACCAACAGGACACCCCCGTGTGTGTGTGTGTGTGTGCGCGCACTAAATTTGGTGACACCACACCTTATGACTTTGATGCTATTGAAAATTTAAACAATAAAAAAATGTTAAATTTTTTGAAATTACTTTTTTCCAAAGTGAGTTCTGTAGTATAGTCAGGAGCACCCCACTGTTGTGTGCAGTAAATTTGGTGACACCACACCTTATGACTTTAATGCTATTGAAAATTTAATAAATAAAAAATTCTCCAAATTTTTTTAAGATGACTTTTTTCCAAAGTGAGATCTGCGTGACTCTGACTCACAAAAACATCATTTAAAAATGCTAACCACCAAGGATCTTTTAAAAAACAAAACATGCAATTCTATAAAAGGAAAAACTTACCGTGAAAGGTGATGCCACTCTCAGCCTCTGTTTGAGGAAAAGAAAACTCCATTAAACATCGTTTTACTATACCCCGATCAAGAAATTTACCGTGGATTAAGGAAATGTACACATTGCTGAAACTTAAATGACCGTGTGTTGTGAAAGTGTAGTGACACGGACCCACAACAGGGGGCGCAAATGAACGGTCAATAGATGAGCCAAAAGGTAACAATTTAATGTTGTGAAACGTGCACAACGAACATACAGACAATCTCAGAATATAATTACAGTCAAATTACAAAGGTGACGTGTGGGCAGGCTCGAGGATAGAAGACGTCTGTCCTGAGAAGAGCCGGAACCACACGATTTCCGCCCCCACAGAAGCTGGTGAATACTGGAGCCGCCAAGTCCCGAATTCCCAGGTGATCACCGTCCCCGACTGTCGGATCTGGTACTGCTGGCGAAGAACAAAGACAGTCAAGTGTAGGTGTGTGTACACCCAGTAACAACAGCGGTGGGAATGCCACCTCCACCTCTCACTCAATATCTTGCAGCGGTCACAGATGAAAAGGAGCGCCGTCTTGCACAGCCTCCGCAAAAACGACCGGTTCTCCTGCAAACACTCACAATAACAGATTTATAAATCTCACAAAAAGGCTGAGAGTATTACCTCCAATGAAGTATGATATCTCGGCGATGAGGTGGAGATGACATCTGGTCTTTATGGAGTGCGATGATGAAGAATGTGTGACAGCTGTCAGGAATTAATGAGTGACAGCTGTCACTCCCGGCTGTGTCCGTGGCGGCAGCGCCCTCTCGTGCCTGAAGCCCGCACTTCAGGCAGGGCGCCCTTTGGTGGTGGGCCAGCAGTACATCCTCTTCTGGTGGCCCACACAACAGTGTGTTCTCGACAGAGGCCGGCGACTGACTGAGATGTGTGCTTGAAAAAAAGACGCACCGCTGTGAGACGCCCCCTTCCGCCACATGGGGGCTTGACTTTTATGACAGGCAGCTGGAGTTACGTATTTTTTTCTCATGGATGTACATTTGTTTGCTGGAAATTGCGGGCCGTAAAATATCGCTTTATCCGATCACCGTTCTGTGAAACCTGAGATCAAAGGCGGATCAATTCATGTTTTCTCAAAGCCAGATGGGGCCAACTGGGTTTCCATCCAGCTGATAAAAAGATTAGGAGATCCACGCTGGGTTTCCGTTCTGCTGGTGAAACACACACACACTTTTAAGTTGAAAATGCCCCCAACTGGGCACTTGCATTACCCCCTACCCAAGCCCACTTGGGGACATTCTGCATCCACTGGCTGTGTGGACTTTCTGCTCACACAGTAAAGGGGCAAATGCAGCCTTACTTTGAAAAGAAACTAAAGACTAAAAACTATTTCTTTAATTACTTCAAAAAGACTTTTATTTTGAACAACAACAATTATAATTACTTCATAAAACTTTGTCTTAAATATTCATGTTTAATTATACCATAATTCAGATATTACAAACCGCTATGTTGGGTTTTCACCCTGTTTTTAAAGAAATGAGAGGCACAAACACTGAAAAGAAACCAGTCAGAGAGAGACAAATATATATATATTTTTTGCTCTGCGCAGAGGAGGAGAACAAGCAGCAGCTTATGTGCTAAGCTCCAAAGCTCTCCTAAAATCCCCTCCTCTGGCCCAGCCTTTTATTTAGTTCATCAACATGAGAAAAAACAAACAAGGACAGTCGGGAGAGGTTACACATGAGTCATGTCTGCAAGAGGGTGGTAGCAAAGCAAGGTAATGGCTGAAACCTTCCATTCCTGCAACATGAGCCTTGTCGCTCGTCAAAGCAGGATAAGGCACTTATGCAAAATGAAAAATAGTTTGCTCAATTATGAAGAATGCAGACAAGTCTTTCTTTTTAAAAACTCCTCTTCTCACTAAGAGGAAAAATAATATAAGCATAAACTATAAGAAAATAAATAATAATAATATAAGCATAAACTAAAGAAAATAAATGATAATATGAGCATGAACTATATAAAATCCTTGACATAATCCTCCCTGTTTATCGTTTATTTACATAAGTTTGTCATGTCCAAAACACACTTCAATAGAAAATTTGTCCACTTTAACCACTTGTCTTATTACATTTTCAGCTAAAGCTTCATAGGCTAAGAGTGTGTTAACTCATCACGTCAACAGTTCAAGCTTGAACTGGAGTTGTGAGCTTTTCAATATCATCATAATTCTCAACACAGTCATTATAGTTTTCTCCACTAAGGTCTGACTGTTTCAATGCTTGATATTTTGGCATAGTTTGTTGGAAAGCCAGATTACACTGTACAAATGTATTTGACACCATTTTGCCAACCACTGTTTTGATACAAGGGATCACACAACACATGCAAAGTCCAATCAGAATTAGGACTATAATAACTGGTGTCACCATTTTCAATAGTAACTGCCACCATGGTCCTGAAGTTAACCAGGACCAGGGATTCCACCGGTTCACGGCTAGGGTGTCTTTATGCATTGCATCACGAAGTTTATTCAGCTCTTCCAATGCGTCCTGCACATCCACTGAATGAATGGAGTCTGGGATGAAAGTACAGCATGCTGTGTTCAGCAGAACACAAACTCCTCCCTGTGAACCAGTAAGCAAGTCTAAAACCATGCAATTTTGCATCACCATGGTACGTAAAGCATCTATTTCAGTGTTTTGAGCTACTACTATTTTCTCAGTTACATTCACGAACAGACCCAATCGATAATTCAGAGTTTCAATCATTAATGAATTTTTTACCACTCCTATCCAGGGGAACAATGAATGTGCTATTTTATCTCCTACAGACCACAATTTTTGGTCCTTTGGTACATCCGAGCCCCACATGTGATCATGTGGTAACACATCTGGGTATATCGATCTCCTCCGTCTGGTGCTGCCATTCTTCTTTGTGGGGGTCCTTGGCACTACCACATATGTATGGTCAGTCACCTGGGTAGGTGCACACACACCACCCCAATTTGGTGGGAGACTCATGTACAGTCTGGAACCACAAAGCCAATAGATGTCATTATACACCGGAGTACCATTTACAGGTGGTAGCAATTCCTCCAAGGTCCTTCCAGGACTGAGTGTCTGCCCTTGTCATGGAATTTGCGGCACAGCCTCAGGTTTTCCTCTGTACCATTTGTCTGCACTTTGGGTCAGCACTACACTACACACAGAGGTGGTTTTTCTGTCTGTGTATAAGTGTGCTACTGTCTGTAATTCTGATGGAATTTGCAGAAATCCTGCTCCATACCTTTCATCCTTTTGTGGAGTGAATAGCATAGTTATGTGTAGATCTTTTGGTGACATCATTACTACGTGTTCTCTGTTTTCACAGGTCGTCAGACCTTCCTCTAATAATTGTTCAGTTTGTCTCAACTCCGACAGATCCAAAGAGTACTGCCAGGCCTGGGCCAAATTTGTATATACAGTAGCGGTCTGTCTCACAGCTCTCATACCAACTACTGTTGGCGTGACTCCTATAGATAAGGCAGTCATCAAATCTCGTCCCAGTAAATTTACTGGACAATGGGGCGAATAAACCACAGAGACACAAGCAGTTTGGTTCGTTTCAGGATCTTCAAAATTGACAAACTTCAATATTTTCTCTGAATTCACCTGTCCATTTGCAGATTTTACCCAAACGACTTCTTTTGCAAATTTAGTTCCGGGAGGTCTGTCTGTTATCACTGTCCTACATGCTCCTGTGTCACAGAGAAAATCCATGTCCTGTCCATTTACCTTTAGAGTCACCACAGGTCTTTCTTCCTCTTTATGGCCTCCACTCTCATCTGTGCTTCACTGAGCCATACTTTTGCACACTCTATTTCTCCTTCTTTTCTTGCTTTCCTGTTACCCTTTTTATTTGCTGCTGCTGCTGTAAGTTTTAACACCAAACCTTCACAATCTGGCATAACCCATTTACCTGAAAAGCCATATTTCTTTTTCCATTTAGTTATGTACTTCAGATTTTCCGGATTGCGTTTGTGCATGTATTTTTCGTCGCCCTGAAATAGGGGCTTATTTTCTGTGCATGTGTTTCCCATGTTGGTCACCTATTCCCCTTCACTCTGCAAAGTTCAGGTCAAGCTTCTACCCCATGGGGCGGACCTTCCTTGGAATCCCCCTCTTTGCAGACTCGTCGGGAATATGTGAGTGTGGTGCGCATGGACTTAAAATGACCTACTTTGCAGACGACAGCTTCACTTTTATCCCCTGATAAAATGGGATATCAAGCTGTCTGTGCTTCAGTCACTTACAGTCTCATTCTTTTATTATTACTAAGGAATATTCAGTCAAACAATACCACACATACAGTCCGACACTGTCACACACACACACACACACACACTCCCACAACCGCTCCAACTCTCACACATATACAAAATAAATTACAGATTTCATCAATGATTGCAACTACAGACAAGCCCTCATCTTTAAAAAAAATAAAAAAAATAATAATAATAAATCATTTTATATCAAGACATAAATAACACAACAAAATCCTTACAACAAAACAACAAAAACAGAATTTTCTCTCATTCATACCACAAACACAGTTTCACTTTTGAAATAATCAATTAATTCACGTCTCTCTAACTGCTTCTCCTGAAATTTATTCTTACTCCTCCTGTATTTCTCAGCCGGATGGGGACTCGAACCCCTCCGCCACCTGTGCCGGCAGGACCGGAGACTCTAACTCCCTCCCCCGCACTTTATTCCGGATGGGGACTCGAACCCCTCCGCCAAATGTGCCGGCAGGACCGGAGACTCTAACTCCCTCCCCCGCACTTTATTCTGGATGGGGACTCGAACCCCTCCGCAACATATTTTCCTCACAGGCAGGCAGTAATTACTTACGTTAATTTGTTGCGCCTCTCATTTGGTTCGGAGGCGTCGTCAATCTACTGCGGCGAGCGGAGGTGGACGTCTATAGTCACCGGCCCGACGGAGAATTCACTCCTCAGGACTTTCCTTCGATCCCTCTAGTGGAATCGGCTGTGCACAGTCTGCGGAGTGTCTTCCTCCGTTCGCCTGAGAAGATCTGTCGACGCCCCACGTTGGGCGTCAAGAAAAAACTGTTGGGTTTGCACCCTGTTTTTAAAGAAATGAGAGGCACAAACACTGAAAAGAAACCAGTCAGAGAGAGACAAATATATATATATATATTTTTGCTCTGCGCAGAAGAGGAGAACAAGCAGCAGCTTATGTGCTAAGCTCCAAAGCTCTCCTAAAATCCCCTCCTCTGGCCCAGCCTTTTATTTAGTTCATCAACATGAGAAAAAACAAACAAGGACAGTCGGGAGAGGTTACACATGAGTCATGTCTGCAAGAGGGTGGTAGCAAAGCAAGGTAACGGCTGAAACCTTCCATTCCTGCAACATGAGCCTTGTGGCTCGTCAAAGCAGGATAAGGCACTTATGCAAAATGAAAAATAGTTTGCTCAATCATGAAGAATGCAGACAAGTCTTTCTTTTTAAAAACTCCTCTTCTCACTAAGAGGAAAAATAATATAAGCATAAACTATAAGAAAATAAATAATAATAATAATAATATAAGCATAAAGAAAATAAATGATAATATGAGCATGAACTATATAAAATCCTTGACACGCTATTTCATTAATTACTAGATTAAAGAAATCCTCCCATAACTACAATAAAGAAATTAAAAAAAAATTATTAAACACTTAAAAAATTTGACACAGGTGGGAGGAGTTTGGAGGTGGGGCTTAAGATGGGGGGAGGGGAGGAAGTGGGAGAAGTCATAAATTATGATGGTTGATGGTTTTACGACCCATTTGACAGATTATGTCTTGGTTTTCTCTCTGCCGTGATAACACGATGTTGGTGCACATTTGGCATGGGTCTGGCCCAAACCTCCAGCCCTCCCACACTTGGTCCCTTTAAAGTGTGTGTTTTCAATTCACAGCATCCATTCAAGATGCTGTCACATTTTTTAAACACAGTCCAAAAACAGACGCTCCAGTACAGTCCAGTGGATGTGCGCCAGGCTGCCCACCTGTGCTGCAGGGTCATTAAATGCAACAGATGGGCTAGAACCGAACCACGGGTTCCTGGACAGTCACGTCAGCACTTCCTCTCGCTGGATTTATTTCTTCCGCAGCTTAACAGGCATTTTGATATCGTGATTCAACTTTTAACTTTGTGTTCATCCGTTAATATCTGCGAAATTGCAATTTCTGCATTCCTGGACAGTCGCATCTGCGTTCATTCTCGCTAGCTTCCTTTCCATCCGTGGCTTTAAACACACATTTTATACTGTGATCCAACTTTTAACTTTGTGTTCAGGCATAATTGACTGCAAAATCACTCTTTTTTGAGCTGATGTTTTGCGTAAAAGCTCTTCTTGAGCAGGAGTCATTGCATCAGCATGCATCTTGTTATAACAAGATGTTAAATCTATCATAAACAAACTTTTACAGCAGCTCATAAAGAAGGAATGAACATGCAACTGTTTTACCAAACTATTACAATAAAAATAGTTACCCTTTAAGCTGTTCCAAAGTATGTTCTCCACTTCATGGAGCAGGATAGAGGGACAAAAAGGGTCCAGATGAAATGGTCCTCTGTGATTTCAGAATCAAATCAATTTTATTTATATAGCGCCAAATCACAACAAACAGTTGCCCCAAGGCGCTTTATATTGTAAGGCAAAGCCATACAATAATTACGGAAAAACCCCAACGGTCAAAACAATCCCCTGTGAGCAAGCACTTGGCGACAGTGGGAAGGAAAAAACTCCCTTTTAACAGAAAGAAACCTCTAGCAGAACCAGGCTCAGGGAGGGGCAGTCTTCTGCTGGGACTGGTTGGGGCTGAGGGAGAGAACCAGGAAAAGACATGCTGTGGAGGGGAGCAGAGATCAACAATTTCATCATTTGCATCTTTTATCTAAAGTTAAACCTTTTTTATCTTTTAATGCTTTTGAACAAGTCGTGCACACTTTTGTCTCCTCTCATTTAGACAACTGTAATGCACTTTCCTGCTTACAGTTGGTCCAAAATTCTGCTGCGCGCCTCTTAACTGGTAGCAGAAAGTGAGAGCACATTACTTCAGTTTTAGCATCCCTGCAGTGGCTTCCAGTTCATTTTAGAGTTGATTTTAATGTTTGTTTTTAAAGCTTTGAATGGACTGGCACCGGCGTACATTTCGGACCTCATCCAAATTGACCAGCCTCCCCGTGCTTTGAGGTCCGAGGGCCAACTCCAGCTTGTGGTGCCTGTGATGAGACTGAAAACCAGGGGGACAGGGCTTTTTCTGTGGTGGGCCCTCAGCTGTGGAATGATTTGCCCCTTAACATCTGAACAGCCCCCACTAAAGAGTGTTTTAAGTCTCGTCAAAAGACCCATTTTTATGCTTTGGCTTTTAACACAGCGTGAGTGTGTGGTCCTCTGTGTGTGTTTTTTTTTGTACAGCACTTTGGAAACTATGTTTGTGAAATGTGCTATATCAATAAAGTGGTATGGTATGGAATAAATCCTCTTGTAGCAAAAAAACAAAACAACAACAAAAAAAACATGCTGCGTGGCTCTTATTCATCCTTCATTATTTGCTGGGACCAGGGCTTTATTTTCTTAAAAGCGACTCGCGACACATCTAACTCCTTTTCCTGGCGTCACTGGAGACTTTTCTGGTGTTTGGCGGCTCAAAAGTGAAAGCACGTATTGATCTAGTCTCTGCTCTCACCGAGCAGCAGTGGGTCTCCTCACCTCCGCTGCAAAGCGCTGAGCGGAGGAATATCGACAATCCTCCTCATTCAAAGTGCCATTGAAACAGTTGCCTCCGCGGCTGTTCCCGCATTGAACGACAAACCTCACTTGGACTCTCTCAGCCTACTTACCTGGTTTGTTGCGACTAATTAGTCTCCAGACTTTGAGAAGTCCTGGCCTTGAGAAGTTATTTTATTTTGAGAATGATGGCCAATTTTAATGGCAAAATAAATAAACAAACCAAGAATCTAGTTTATTAGTATTATTATTAAGGTGTTTTTTTGTCTCTCCCACAACATTTTTCCAAAACTTTCAAAAAATACATTAAATTCAACAAATACATTAACAGTAAACGAACAAAGGACAAGAACAGAATAACATTCATAGTATTACCATTATAAATAGAAAGAGATAGAAAATGTACAATAACAAAAGTAAATGGATTCTTTAACATTAATTCTCTTTCAAGAAAATCCTTACAGAGGGTGACAGTTTTATGACATTTGAGAGTGTCGATAAGCTTAATACTGCTTATATATTGTTCAAATTCAGCCAGAAATCTATGTAAATTCTTTTCAATACTCTGCATTTATGAAGTTGGAATTAACCAAACATTATTAAAAGGTTAATAATGTATTCAGTGGTCTCTCCCACATTTTTTTCCCTACAGCACCTGATATGACTTCATACTATGCAAATACAGTGATGAAAGTGGAGGGACTACATCACTCGGCTGGCTTGGGAACGCCTTGGGGTTCCCCCGGAGGAGCTGGGGGAGGTGTGTGGATCGGGTGGTCTGGGCGGCTTTGCTTGAGCTGCTGCCCCCGCGACCCAACTACGGATAAAGCGGAAGAAAATGGATGGATGGATGGAAGTGGGCCATGGGAGGGAATGAACATTTTTGCCAAAGGCCTGGTGGGTCGTCTGGGGGTTCTCCCCCAGAAAAATGTGAGATCTCACTTGCGTTTTGGTGCATTTTCAGGTCTATTCCCCCCCCCAAAAAAAATCTGCAAAAAAATGTAATTTTTTTTTTTTTTGGGTCAGGTCAATTTTTCCACCCGTCTTTTCACACAACTTGTATTGTGCTACCAGCCTTTAATCCAAAAAACATACATTGGGGTTCAGAAAACAACACCATAAAAGAAATAATTCAAAGAACTCAAAAATAATAATTCTCAGTATCAATTCAAAGGGAACAACAGGAGTATTTATCGTACATTAATACATCAACTTGCTCAACCTTTAGTCACTTCTGAGTTTTCCTAGTTTTGGCAGGAGCTTTGGAGCTACTGATGATCTGTTTTCAAATTCTTTGCCACATTAAAATTCTTACAAATATGTTTTTAATTCAAGATTAATTTCTGATTACTGTACATTTTGAAGTAAAAAAAAAAACAAAAACTTTTCTTACATTAGAAAACTTTTTAGACAAATAAAATGAAAAGTAATGTGTACATGTACTAATGGTAGATTCATTCATTCAGCAAATGTATATTTCTGATGTGGTCAATATTTCTTAAAATATAAACAAATATGAAACAGCACTGTGCTATTTTCTTTGATTACTTGATGGTTAAAAAAAACTTTAAATAAAAAAAAAATCTAAGTTATTTAAAGTTAAGACTTTCCTTGTAGTTACGGCAGTAACAATAAAAACTGTGCAGCTTTATTTGGTAAAAATAAAAAAAAAATAGGTCATACACTCAGCTCGACAGCTAAAAAGCTAATTTAGCTGATAAACCTCAGCAGAGCACTAACATCATGTATTATTTTCACTCACTCACCTCAGACAAATTTTGGTCCGTTGCTCAAACTTATTTATTTTTTTGTCCAATTTATTTTAATTTATATCGCACCAAATCTCAACAGAGTTGCCTCAAGGAGCTTCACACAAATAAGGTCTAACCTTACTAACCCCAAGAGCAGCAGTGTTAAGGAAAAACTCCCTCTGAGGAAGAAACCTCAAGGTTTTGTGGTTTTGACTCACAAAGTCATACTCATGCTAACAGCATTAGCATTGTTAGCAGCTGGAAGCGTCACCCGTTAGCTCAACTTAATGTATGATTACTAGAGAGAAAAAAAAAACCCCGCAGCTCATCACTTTTAATGTCCATAGACATTATAAAGACCAGACATCGCATTGCTTGCTGACGCGCAAGAAATGCGGTCGCCATCTTGGACAGGTCATCGTAGTGGTTCCATCACAGGGCACAGTGAAGGTTTGACTTTATATTCTTCTTTATTTTCATTTTTTAATCTTCTATAATAAAGTTGCTTTGATCTTTGTTAATTTCTCTGTTTTATAAAGTGTCTTTTGGCATTGCGTAAAGTGCTATATAAATATAATGAATTATTATTAGTAGGATTATAATAAGGTGCTGAGAGCTGCAGACAGCTCTGTATACAAGGTCTGTCCAAAAAGTATCGGACCTTTTTATTTTTTGCAAAAACCATATTGATTTGAATCACGTGTGATTGCATCAGCCAAGCTTGAACCTTCGTGCGCATGCGTGAGTTTTTTCACGCCTGTCGGTTGCGTCATTCGCCTGTGAGCAGGCTTTGTGTGAGCAGTGGTCCACCCCGCTCGTCGGATTTGTATTGCGAATAAATGTCTGAATGATTTGGAGCGTTGCATCAAATTTTTCCAGGAACTATGAGAGACCTCCAGCTGGACACCATTCGGAAAATTTAGATGGCTTTCAGCGACGATTTTATGGGGATTACACAGATTAAGGAGTGCTCCAGCCGGTTTAAAGACCGCCCACAGCGTTTGAGAGCGCGGCGCGCTCCGAGCGCCGATCGACAGGCTGACACCCCGCTGAAACAACCAGATCATTTCCAACGTGAAGGGTTTGTTGATCCGGGTCGTCGTCTGACTTTCACAAAAAGGGCAGGAGACGTGGACATCAGCACTTTTTTGGCACATTCTACTGTTACAGGAGTTTTTTTCATGGAAAGAGAAGCGAACGATTGCACCACCGTGCCGACAAAACCACCTCCATGTTGGTCTCACAGGACGGCTTTCAGGTGGCTTTCAGATGGCTTCCGGTTGCTTTTCAGTCGTGTGAGTATCCGAGAAATTGTGCATGAGCTGGACATGCCCCAACATGTCCTGTGAGGCTTCATCACGGCGTTGCCTTGCACCTTGCGGCTCCGCCGCGACGCGGAGGACATGTATGTATATGTGCAATGACAATAAAGACTCTATTCTATTCTATATTCTACATGTGACCTCGGTCTGGTCTGAACTTGCTGTGTTTGGCCCGCACACTTTATATTCTGTGTATTCCAGCTGCATTCTTCTCAGAAGATATTAAATGATGATGAATTATATTCTTAAAACAGACTCATTCAATAATGGCTTTTTATCCCATGGTGGACATTTATTCTTTTATAACTCGTTTAGTAGTTTATCTGTTCTCTTCTGAAAGTAGAGGTCAACACAACTGAAATCAACCTGATTTTAATGATACATGAAACTGTAATTTCAGGAATTGATGTTGAAGTGAATAGTGTGTTTGAATCATAGATGCTGTCAGTCTAGTAGTATTTTACAGTTGCTTATGAGATTATCACATTCA
This sequence comes from Thalassophryne amazonica, assembly GCF_902500255.1. Classification (NCBI taxonomy): domain Eukaryota; kingdom Metazoa; phylum Chordata; class Actinopteri; order Batrachoidiformes; family Batrachoididae; genus Thalassophryne; species Thalassophryne amazonica. Next base: position 130,307,005 of record NC_047105.1, read on the forward strand.
TGTCTCCTATTACTTGTTGTAATAGTCAAATTTAATAGAACACTGCAGCAGAACATCTGTCAGGTAACTGATTTTACATGAATGTGCAGTAATTTTTCTTTTTCTCTTTTCAGCTTCCAGAGTACAATGGAGTACTACACTGAGGAGGCCTATGCGATGGGGGCGATTGATGTCACCGTCACCAATGTGGTGGTGACATTCAATACAAAGTGCAAGTTGGACCTGAAGTTCATTGCCCGGAATGGATTCAACGTTGAGGAAAAACAACGTTTTCAGGTAAGTAAGTCCAAAATATGGAGCGAGTTCCTAAGGGTGTACAAACACCCTTGTTACAGTGAATGTGTGACTTTAGAACTATAACATAGGGTAAAGAATGAAGATAAATCTAGCCCCCCCCCCCCCCCCCCCATATTGACCTCTGAGATCCCCCTCCCCGTCCTAACGTATAGACGTCATGAGTGACGTCACAGTTCGAACCACTTAAAACCAGTTGGAGCATCGTTGTGATCGCAGTCAGTTGGAGCATTTCTTGTGAGTGCAGCACATTGTGAGCACAGCACCAGAGAGTCCCAGTTTAAAAGTTGTTTTTTGTGGTGAAGGACATATTTCGGCCTTTTTTTGTGGATCCAGAACCAGGATTTGCTAAAAGTAAAAGAGTTTTTCCACTTGTGAAGGTAATTCTGCTCTAAACGTGGAGTTGTTAATTAGCCTGCTAAGTTAGCTTAGCCACCAACATTTCATTTGTTAACAGAGCTTTTGACACACTTTTATTTGTGTCTGTGATGCTGTGTTTCGCTGCACGTTTTTTCTGATGAGATTTTTTTCAACTTTTGTTTTAAAAAGGGTTAGTTTTTTATTGTTTACATTTCTGGGTGCGGTGCCATGGTGCGTCGCCATGGTGCTGTGACGTGGGATCATGATCTCTGTCTCAAATCAATCTTGCCTGAGATTAATTTGATTATTTATTAAAACAGGACACTAAACACAAGTAAGACAGCAAGCAGCAATATATTGTAAGAACTATTGTAACTCTGAGGATTTAGGAACTGATATTTTGATGAGGTAAGATTTGGAAATAATATTTTCCATTTTGAGATGAAAAAAACTAACTTTATCTTCATTAGCTTGCCTTGTTTTTTGCCCCAAATGTGTATTTTCAGTCTCCTGTGACATTGAGCTTGAATGGAATTTAACTTATTAAAATTATTATTATTAATTTAAATGTGACAAGGTGAAGGGTTTTTTTCTAATTATTGTTATTATTTTCCTAATTAAAAACACTGCTACTATCTATTATTTTTATTATTGCTTCCTCAATTGTTTATTTTCTGAAATAATTAGTTGGATGTTTGATCCATAATTGTTTTTTTAATAGCTGAAAATAAGTTTTTATCCAGATCCCAAAATGATGTCTTATGTCTTGTTTTGGTCAAAGCCCAAAGATATGAAATTCACCGCTGGATAGAAGTAAAGCAACAAATAAAATTAACCAAAAAACATTCACATTTAAGAAATTGAAACCAAAGAATTTGGATATTTAAAACAAAAGACACAAAATGATTTGTTAATAATTCAAATAGTTCTCAATTAATATAATACTTAATTAATAATCTGTTAATTGTTACAGCTCTACTCACAGCCAGTTTTCTTCAGATAAGTCATGTTTGTTGGTGTTTGTTAAACTCATCCTTGAGAAGCTGGATGTTGAGTGTGTTTGGTGGTTTTCTTGATATACTGGATTTGATCTTTGAGTTAAGATTCTGGGGATAAGAGCCAAGGTTCTCAGTACGTGGCGGCAGGGGCGGCATGGTGGATTAGTGGTTAGCTGTGGTGCCTCACAGCAAGAAGGTCGTCGGATCGATTTTCTATGTGGCGTTTGCATGTTCCCTCCGTGTGTGGGTTTCCTCCGGTTTCCTCCCACAATCAAAAACATGCTTATTTCGGATCTGCTCCTTTCTCTGCCCCTGACCAAGGTAGCGTTTTCATCTGGAGCAGTTCCACGGGTGCCGGACTGTGGCTGCCCACTGCTCCTAGTGGTTGGATTGTGTCTAACTGTAATTAGGATGGTTATATGCAGAGGACATGTATGTATATGTGCAATGACAATAAAGACTCTATTCTGTTCTATATTCTACATGTGACCTCGGCCTGGTCTGAACTTGCTGTGTCCGGCCCCCACACTTTATATTCTGTGCATTCCAACTGCATTCTTCTCAGAAGATATTACTTGTAAATGATGATGAATTATATTCTTAAATCTAAAATACCATCACACAAACAGACTCATTCAATAATGGCTTTTATCCGGTGGTGGACATTTATTCTTTTATAACTCGTTTAGTAGTTTAGCTGTTCTCTTCTGAAAGTAGAGGTCAACACAACTGAAATCAATCTGATTTTAATGATACATGAAATTGTAATTTCAGGAATTGATGTTAAAGTGAATAGTGTGTTTGAATCATAGATGCTGTCAGTCTAGTAGTATTTTACAGTTGCTTATGAGATTATCACATTCATGTCTCCTATTACTTGTTGTAATAGTCAAATTTAATAGAACACTGCAGTAGAACATCTGTCAGGTAACTGATTTTACATGAATGTGCAGTAATTTTTCTTTTTCTTTTTTCAGCTTCCAGAGTACAATGGAGTACTACACTGAGGAGGCCTATGCGATGGGGGTGATTGATGTCACAGTCACCAATGTGGTGGTGACATTCAATACAAAGTGCAAGTTGGACCTGAAGTTCATTGCCCGGAATGGATTCAATGTCGAGGAAAAACAATGTTTTCAGGTAAGTCAGTCCAAAGTATGGAGCGAGTTCCTAAGGGTGTACAAACACTCACCGATCCCTACAGTGCCAGAGCATGTTTGACCATCAAAGTCTAGTTTGAGCAGTTTGAGTGATCCATACAGAGCTCGGGCGCATTCCACATGTTGTGTGCCTGCTCACTGTGCCAGAGCACGGATGTCAGATGTCATGTCACTGACACGACTGTTCCTTTTAATAATCAATGTGAATATAATTAAATTACTGCTTGGATGATACAGTCTTCAGTTTGGGCTTTAAATGGGGAGGTGTCATAAAGTAATTATTACCAGAGTTCCTCAGTTATATTTACAGACTGTGTGCACCTGTCAGTAAAGATATGGCACTTTTTGTATGCTCCTAAATTTACAGCATTTCAAGTTTTATTTCATCTCCCCCGATGAAAATGCTTTTCTAAAATGCATTGTTAATGTCTTCAATGTCACAGTTGTATGTGTTTAACTTATTGGCAATTCAGAATTTGAGTTTGTTTTATTAACGAATGCATGTTTATTAATCAATAATCGAATGAGAAAATCTTTTGCTCTGATTTCCAAATTTTATTACAGAGATTAGAGCATGCCATAGGTATTAAAGGCACTGCGCTGCGGGGGTTTGAATCATATTTATCTAACAGATTACAATTTGTTCATGTAAATGGGGAGTCTTCTTCACAGACTAAGGTTAATTATGGAGTTCCACAAGGTTCTGTGCTAGGACCAATTTTATTCACTTTATACATGCTTCCCTTAGGCAGTATTATTAGAAAGCATTGCTTAAATTTTCATTGTTACGCAGATGATACCCAGCTTTATCTATCCATGAAGCCAGAGGACACACACCAATTAGTTAAACTGCAGGAATGTCTTACAGACATAAAGACATGGATGACCTCTAATTCCCTGCTTTTAAATTCAGATAAAACTGAAGTTATTGTACTTGGCCAAACAAATCAAAACATGGTGTCTAACCAGATCCTTACTCTGGATGGCATTACCCTGACCTCTAGTAATACTGTGAGAAATCTTGGAGTCATTTTTGATCAGGATATGTCCTTCAATGCGTATATTAAGCAAATATGTAGGACTGCTTTTTTACATTTGCGCAATATCTCTAAAATTAGAAAGGTCTTGTCTTGTCCTGAAAAGCCTTCAGTTAATTCAAAATGCTGCAGCTAGAGTACTGACAGGGAATAGAAGGAGAGAGCATATTTCACCCACATTGGCCTCTCTTCACTGGCTTCCTGTTAATTCTAGAATAGAATTTAAAATTCTTCTTCTTACTTATAAGGTTTTGAATAATCAGGTCCCATCTTATCTTAGGGACCTCATAGTACCATATCACCCCAATAGAGCGCTTCGCTCTCAGACTGCAGGCTTAATTGTAGTTCCTAGGCTTTTTAAGAGTAGATTGGGAGGCAGAGCCTTCAGCTTTCAGGCTCCTCTCCTGTGGAACCAGCTCCCAATTCGGATCAGGGAGACAGACACCCTCTCTACCTTTAAGATTAGGCTTAAAACTTTCCTTTTTGCTAAAACTTATAGTTAGGACTGGATCAGGTGACCCTGAACCATCCCTTAGTTATGCTGCTATAGACTTAGACTGCTGGGGGGTTCCCATGATGCACTGTTTCTTTCTCTTTTTGCTCTGTATGCACCACTCTGCATTTAATCATTAGTGATTGATCTCTGCTGTCTTCCACAGCATGTCTTTTTCCTGATTCTCTCCCCTCAGCCCCAACCAGTCCCAGCAGAAGACTGCCCCTCTCTGAGCCTGGTTCTGCTGGAGGTTTCTTCCTGTTCAAAGGGAGTTTTTCCTTCCCACTGTCGCCAAGTGCTTGCTCATAGAGGGTCGTTTTGACCGTTGGGGTTTTTCTGTAATTATTGTATGGCTTTTGCCTTGCAATATAAAGCGCCTTGGGGCAACTGTTGTTGTGATTTGACGCTATATAAATAAAATTGATTTGATTTGAGCACGTCACAATGCAGCTGAGAAAACCCAGAATATTCTCAAAAATCTACGCCTCAGGAAAGGTCACCTGTGTCAGAGCAAAAAAGTTCACATTCCACACAACCCATAAACGTACACATCTATAATCACACATTTTATTTTATGGTTGGCATATTGCAACTTTGCTCATGCCAACGAGCTTCAGACTCATGAACGACTTGTGACCTGACAGTGACTTTCTTCACCTTCTTTGTATTTGCTGAACCGTGTGGATCTCACTCTCTCATTCCTGCTGTTCTCTCTTTTAGTGAGGAGAAAGCAAAGGTGGGGGCTCGAGGAGTGGGCTATGAGCTGCTGAAGCTCGGCTTTAAGGTGAGAATAACGACTCAGATATTATGATTAGGACTGAATTCATTTCATATGAAAGACATCAGAGCACTGATGTGTGCTGATGAGCTATAAGTTTACATTCTGAATACTTATTGTCACCAATGCATGCAGGGAGCTTCAGGGATCACACAGACACAAAGAATATATATATATATATTTTTTTTTTAACTATACCTGATCTTATGTTCTGAGTTCTTTATGATTTCATACAGGGGGTTGTAGTGGTTGTAGTGTGAGTGGGTGTGGAGCTGACTTCCACTTATTCTACCTGTCCAGGTGACATTCTTTGTGTACAGAGTGGTGAATGTGATGGCAAACCATTACTTAAGAAATCTAATCTTGTCCCTAGTGTATTGAAAAACTATAGGCTGATAAATCTATCATTTTGCTCTACAATTCTGGAAAAAGTGGTTTCACTGCAACTCGTGGACCACCTTACTGAGAGAATAAACTTTCTGAGCCACTACAGTCTGCTTTTAGAAAATATCATTCCACAGAGACGGCTCTCACCAAAGTGCTTGCAATGGATTCAAACACCACTACAGTTCTGGTGCTGTTGGATCTCAGTGCTGCGTTTCAAACTGTGGATCATCATATTCTACTCGATAGACTGGAGAATCACTGTGGGATTACTGGGAGTGCCCTTGCATTGTTGACATCATACCTGACCCGTCATTCTCACTGTGTTTTGAAGAATAACACTACCTCTAACCTTAGTGACGTGAAATTTGGGGTTCCACAGGGGGTCTTTCTTCGGCCCCCTGCTTTTTTCCCTTTATATAGCACCCCTTGGGCACATATTGTGATGTTTTGGGGTTATCTTTCACTGCTATGCTGATGATACTCAGTTATACATGCCGATAACTGCTGGTCATCTCATCCACATAAAATCCTTAAAAGATTGCCTTGCAGCAGTGAGAAGTTGGATGTCTAGCAACTTCCTACTGTTAAACTCTGATAAGACTGAAATGATGGCTCTTGGTTCAGTGAGACATCGGCATCAATTTGACCAGTTAACGCTTAGCCTAGGCTCGTGTGTCATACATCACACTGACAAAGTGAGGAACCTTGTTGTAATTTTTGATCCTATGTTGTTCTTTGACCTCCACATTAGAAATATTACAAAGACTGCTTTCTTCCACCTGCGAAATATAGCAAAGATTCATCCCATCCTGTCTATGGCTGATGCCAAGACCGTGATTCATGCATTTGTCTCTTTGAGGTCAAGGCTCAAAACCTATTTTTATTCTCTTTCTTATGGATAGTTTTTATTTTTATTTGTTTTATTCTTTTACTTCTGTTTTATTTATGTATTTGAATTTTTTTTATTATTAATTTTTAATTATTCAATTTTATGTTGACTTGTTTTATGTAAGGCGCCTTGAGATGGCTTTTGCTGTGATTTGGCACATTATAAGCTAATTGAATTAATTAAATTTGAGATTTGGACTACTGCAATGTTCTATTTTCTGGTTTACCACAGTCCAGCATTAGGGGTCTCCAACTGGTTCAAAATGCTGCTGCCAGACGTTTGACACAAAGCACAAAGTTTGACCACATTACACCTATTTTGGCATCTCTTCACTGGCTTCCTGTCCCAGTGAGCTCAGATTTTAAGGTTGTGCTGCTAGCCTACAAAATTGTTCATGGACTGGCATCTCCCTACTTAGCTGACCTAATTAAGCCGTACGTACTGGCCCGGGCTCTGCGTTCTCAGGGTGCAGGACTGCTTTGTGCCCCCAGGGAAAATAAAAACTCTGCGGGTCACAGCGCTTTCTCTTATCGTGCCCCTGTTCTGTGGAATGATCTCCCTGCATCAATAAAACAGTCAGATTCTGTAGAGACTTTCAAGTAGATTTAAGACGCACTTTTATTTTCCCTATCGTATGGCTAGCATACTGGCATAGTATGTTACCTTACACGTAGCCAAGGGTGGGCCTGGATGGGCCTGGGCCCGCCCACTTGTCAGCCAGGCCCGCCCCATCCAATGAGAAGGCTGAGTCGACACTCGACAGTCACCTGTTGTTGCCTCATTCTATTCCTATGATATGGTATTGCATTAGCACTGAGTGACAATTAATACATTTTGTCAAAAAAATATGGATCATCTTCTGTGATTTTTATTAATTCATTTTCAGAGTACAGTGGTCCCTCGCTATAACGCGGTTCACCTTTCGCGGCCTCGCAGTTTCGCAGATTTTTTTAGTGCCATTTCGCATGCTTTTTTTTTTTTTAAATGGCGCATTGTGTTCTGCGTCCTTATCAGGCGGGCCGTTCGCGGCACTGGTCGGCATCACCGCGATTGCTCTCACTGCCTCCGATGTGCTTTCTGCAGGCTCAGTAAATGCAGCAACGGGCCACCCCCTCTGTCTGCTGTGCGAAATTGCGCCAAATCTGGCAACAGGTCCAGAGACTACGCTCACTGTTTTGATCCGGATGTTGACCGCAGCCGCAGAGCTCCGTGGCCACCGAGAGAGGACTTGGATTCTTTGTGGGTCCCACATCCGTACCTCGGGAGGCAGTGAGCGAGGGGAGAGCACGCGCATTGTGTTCTGCATGTGTCTGTTTATAATCTTCTCGCACAGAAAAAAAAAGAGTGTTTACACAAGAGAGAAAAGTGAGAAAATGTTAATGCCTGTTTGAGAAAAGTGTATAAAGTGTGTAGTGAGGGGTTTTACAGCCTTAAAACATCTATAATAATTGCAAAGAATAGCGCTGACTTCGCGGATAAAAACATCCACCAGAACATCCATGTTGACTCATAGACTGAATGCACTCTCCGTGCTTTCCCTTGAAAGAGAACTGACCGAATCGTTGGACTGTGATGACGTGATAAGAGAGTTCAACAAAACCCCCGTCGTCTCCTGCTGTAGCATGCATTAAAAGGATTCGTCAAATGTAAGTGTGAGACCATTAATTACTTTTTTTCTTCTAAATAGGCCTAATTGTTAATATTATATTGCAACTGCCACGAAACATGCTGGTGTCCGTTCTGATAGTTTTTAATTTGGCCCCGAGCCATGGTTTCCATTGTTTATCAATTTCATAATTTGGCCGCTGAGCCAACCTGTTTTCATGTTGCGGATATATTTTGAATTTTTATTTTAAAGGACTTTACATGACTAAGCGTTGCATTGCTGCTTGCATTGTCCATGGGGTGCTTGTGTCTGACACTTTGCGTCTGTATAACTGTGCACACAGCGTCTGTGCAGTTGGCTGAGATGTGTTCATTAAACTTGGAATTCATTTTTGAAACAATGCCTTATTTAAATACCTATTGACGTTTTGGGTTTAGGCCGAGCCAAGTAGGCTACCAGACTTGCACTGAATGTGTGTGTGTGTGGCACTGCAGCTTGCATTATCCATGAAGAGTACTTGTGTCTGACGTGTCGCGTCTGTGTGCTCACTTTGCCAGTGCTGTAGGCTAAGTGATAACGCTGCTTGCGATGTCCAAACGAGGCATGCTTTTTCAAACAGTGTATTATAATACCTACACCTTACCTACAACCCCAAAGGTTGGGCCCGTCTGATTTTTTCTGGGTCCACCCATTTTATGATTTCTGCCTACGCCCCTGTATGTTACTATGCTTTTTACTCTTAAATTCATTTGATTAGGAAACGGAGTGGGCTGCGCCCTCAACTTTATCTAAATTCTCGGTCTGTGAGTTTGGCCTGCTTGAGGTTTCTTCCTCAGAGGGAATTTTTCTTTACCACTGTTGCTCTGGGGTTCGTAGGGTTAGACCTTACTTGTGTGAAGCACCTTGAGGCAACTTTGCTGTGATTTGGCGCTATATAAATGAAAATAAATTGAAGTTTAACTGAAATTGTCTACATATTGCCAGGCAGCTCTTTATCCACTCAGAGATCATCAACATTGGGATTCAGTATCAGCAGATACTCAAATAAATTATTCAGCTTGGAATTGGGGGCAAAAAAACAAACAAAAAAAAACAAAGGTTTTCACACTCTACTCATAAAATTATGTTTCTGATAAGTTGCTTGAGCAGTTACTTTGTCTCTAACTTGCATTTCATCTTTTTATGTGCTGTTAAGTGACTTGTTCTTTCATAATTATCTTGTCATTAAGACAGAAATGTTACACACCTGTAGTTGTTCAGGAGTGAGGTTCCTGTAGAGGGCGCCACAGTTAAACTACTTCTCTTACAACCCTCACATATCAGACGAAAAGAAATCCTTGAGGAATGTTTGTATTCACAGTAAAAAATGTATCAGCAAAACACTGTCAATCATCTGCCTGAGGTTTTGTATTTCTGTGCTTTCTTGTGGTTTTTAAAGTTTTCACATGTTGATTTCATGCTCTCTCTCTCTTATTTTTTTTCTCTCTGACGTTATTCAGGACCAAGTGTGCACAATGTGGTCACAGCTGTGACACAGGCCTACCCACACATTTTGGAGTGCTGGAAGCCCCCCCCCCCCAAAAAAACATCTTAAAACTACCTCACGCCCCATGACTGCTGGGACAGGCTCCAGCCCCCCGCGACCCAATCTTACATAAGTTGTTGAAGATGAGTGTGTGAGCGTGTGTTTAATAATAAAATCATTCTGAAATGAAATGTGGATCTTGTAGCTGTTGTGCTTTTAACAACCTGATGTCAAATGTCACCTGGCAACAGGCCCTCTGAGCATCACTAACTGTTATTTGTTTTTTTGGCATCTTATCACAGTCACAGAAACTCAGAAACGGTTAATGTGATGAGTGTATTTGTTGACAATGAAAGGCCACGCCCCTTACTGCTCATCTTCTGTCACTTTTCTCTGGAAAGGTCCCTGTCCTTTGACTTTTCTGGACATGCCACATGGACATCCACCAGTGCTTCAGAAAAAACAAGCCACATCACAGGCTGATGGAAGTGTGGGATGAGCTGCTTGGTCTCCTGCCACCACAACCTGGACCCGGATAAGGAGCAGAACATGAACGAATGAATTACAGACTGGATGACAAAAGCAGAATAAGGAAACAAAAATGTACGTGCGTGCGTTGAAACAAAACACTTTTTAATGAGTCAAAGGGACAAAAACAGAACTGGCCTCTGAAAAATTTTAGTTGGTAAATAGCACAAAAAGAACAGTTGGTAAGTTTTTAACATCACAGGAACTCTTAAAGTGTTCAAAGACAAACGGTGCTGCTTCATCTGGATTTTGTGATCAATCACATACTAAAATGTGTTTTATTCCCACTTTTTGACATGTTTTATGTGTGATGGAGACACGATCCAGGTGTCTCAGTCTTAAGGACCACAGGAGGTCTGAGGTGAAGCTGCATGTAGATTTGGCACAAGTTTTACATCAGACGCCCTTCCTGATGCAACTCCTTCAGGCATTGACATTAAGCTTTTTAGTGTACTTGTCCATACGACAAGTAACCCTGTCAGTTTACCTGTCCTATAGGAAAAGGTGGTTGTCCAGACAACCTGTGAGTGAGACTCAAATGAAATATTTATCACATATACTTTGCTCTGACTGGTCACTGTAATAAAAACTTGTCACACTTCTTTTGTTTGTAAGTACTTTAACTTTAATATTCCAACATAAGAATTGCAGCTGAAATAGAAAAATCATTACATTTCAAAATTTTCTGGGACTGCGATTCAGATTAAATATTGATCACATCTGCTTTGCTGTGACATATCACGTCATGAAAAAATTAATACCGTCACTCTCCTGTGTGGGTGGTAAACCTTTGCAGTTTTATTACAGAAGATGTGGCAACAGAAACAGTTCATCTGTGGTAATACAGGGAGGCACTTATTGCCTTAATCCAAATAAAAAAAAAAAGTCACTAAAGACACAAAACAAATAATGCATGGCCTGTGGTCATAGTTTTTCAAAATGTGGTGGTGATGTACACGTAATGATACTGACATTTACTTTGTCTTCTATTTCTGTAACTGCAGACTGTATGAAACCAACATATTGCATGTTTTGTGAGATCAGCTTTATTTTTATTTTATTTTTGTTAATATATATCCATTCCTACATTTGAGGCATGCAGCATTTTCCAAGAAAAAAAGGTTGGGACAGGGCAGTTTATTGTTAATGGAAGAATTAGTTCATAATATTTACAGCCAGTTTTCTTGGGAAATATCAGAGGATGAATACATGAACATTTCCAACTCACTGAATATTTCTTAGACTTTTACATCAATCATTCAGAAATACAAACAGTGTGGTACTTTATGGTAAATCTGTGTCAGGTAGGCAATTCTCAAAAAATAAATGTCCATGCTGGAAGAAGACAAGTGAGGGAAGCCACCAAGACACAACTTTGGAAGAATGTTTGGCTTCTGTGGGTGTGAGTGGGGAAACTGGGAATATCACAACATTTTTATTTTTATCTTCATTTTACATACAGTCCCAGCTTTTTTTGGTGGTTGTTTCTGATCCATTTCTGAGATTAAAGAACTGCTATAAGAAAAAGTGTTAACATTTTATTGTTTTTTAAAACTTTTTAGTAGAACAAACACAAAAACCAAACTCTTATAAAGAAGGAAAAATACACAAACATGCAGGAAAAAACAACAATGCAGACTGATTTAACTCGTGATTTTTGAAAATAATAAGCGATAACTTACATTGAAATAAGGGTGATTCTTAGACTACGGGCACTTATGTCATTTGATCATACTGTATGAAAAGCAGAAAAAGGGAAATTTCACACTTTTATAGTTATCTTTACAATGAAAGTGTGTTAAGAAATTTGTTCTAGTAGTCTATGATGATTTTTCACCTTTTTTCAGCATCATTATATGCAAATATTGCCATTTTGTGGTTGTCCCACACCCAGACTTTTGATCTTCAATGATAAAAATGAATGGTAAAGAAATGTTTTTTCTAATGTTTTAAAATATCTCTGAATAAAATATCAGTAAAATAATCAAAACATATTTGGGGTATTCAATGTCATACAACTGTTGTGATTTTTTTTAAACAAAATGTAGTTGTCCCACACTATTGCCGTAATTTCCACCACAACACTGTAATGTCCCTTTAAACAGTTTGTATGAAAGATTGTTTGGGTAGTTTCTATGGAGATAAACAGTGACACCAGAGCACATGTATATAGCGCCAAATCACAATAAACAGTTGCCCCAAGGCGCTTTATATTTTAAGGCAATGGTGTGGTAGAAATAACATTTACAAGGCCAATAGTGCCCGTAGTTAAAGAATCACCCATAAATGAAACGCAGCGCTGCAGCCTAATAATTTTGAAAAATAAAAAGCAGCAGCTTGTATTTTTATTCTGACAAGAGTTCATTTAGTCTTTTTTCCTCAGTCACGCTTTGTGCTTGAACATTAAACAACTACATTAAGTCAGCAAGGACAACAGACAGTCTCAAAGCACTTCTCGTCTACCTCAATGAAGATCCAAACAACTTGATAAAAGAATATCTGGTAAGTGTGAAAGGAGAAACAGATTATACTAGAATCTTTCCAAAGTGTCATTGCACTTTATAAATCTCAGCATGTGCAAAAATAAAGACAAAATACCTTTACACTTTTGAAACCCAAGGGGTGACTGCATGGTTAAAGTTGTATAGAACAATCAATATGCTGTTTGTTAATAGCATAAGTGATAATCCTCCTATTTCTTAGCAGTAGCTTAAGAACAGCAGTTGGTCATATACTGTATGCAACAGTATATTTTTACTAGATTGTATTAAGCAGTTAAACTTGCAACATTACTGGCGTTACAAAAACATGAACCAATGTGTACCATTCAACTTGATGGGAAAAATACAAGTATTTTTCTTTCTTTCCTTCCTCGTTCTGCTTGATTCTGCTGCCCTGACACGCAGCAAGATGAACACCTCACATATTACTCATCACCACTACATTCCTTGACTCTGCTATACAACACACAACTGATATGATGCATCTTTTTGTCCTTTTCAGGTTGTGGACTTTCATAAGTCTGAAAGTGAACTGGAGAAGACGCTCATTGGCACTGACATCATCCAACGCAAAGGAGACAGTGACTTTGGCATAGCAGACGACATTGGGATCATAATTGAGAGTGTCGCTGTGCTCCGGGATCTTCCTGATGCTGCCACTGCTGCCTCTTTGCTGTTCGGCCTGATCTACACCTTAAACCTCAGCTACCCAGCCTACCGCAAGTACACTTTTGAATTTTTTTTCAGAAAGTACTGATGGAACGTGATGCAAAAACCTATCAAACAAAGTCCAAGTGCTAAGGCATAAAGTCCAAGAATAAACGGGGCATACGAGTGGAGGCAGTGGACGCACTTTGTTTCACAGCTTGCCTGAATGCTTTTCATTGTGGTAGTTTGGAGAATTAGATTGTTAATGTTCATTTATGGTTTGTGCCATTGTCACCACCGTTTCAAATCCAACACTAACCGTGTATTCTTTCAAGTTGTTGTGAATGTCATTCGTTAGTTTTTTGGCAATATACAGTGCCCTCCAAAAGTATTGAACACTTGATACTTTACAAATTTGAATTTCTTTATGCCATTTCAAATACAAAAAATAAAAAAATAAACTTCTAAAATGATCTTCCTTAAACTCAAAGCAAATCTCTGCAACTTGATAATATGCAAATGTCACGGACATGAACGAGCGAAGCTCGTCAGCATCTCACCATGTCTTTTAGGTTCTTCAGACTTTATTTTGAGTAAATGCTTCAGGGGAGCATGAACATGGCAAAAACCTTTCAGCTTCTGGGACTCCCCGCCTTTTTAAGCATTTTTCTTTATTTGCCTCTCACATACTTGGAAAAGCTCCTCGCCATCTAACCATGTCCTTTAGGTCCTTCAGACCTTTTTCAGTAAAATGGTTCTTGGGAGCATGAGCATTACTAAAACCTTTTAGCTTTTTTTTTTTTTTTGCTGACCCCCCTAATGACAGCCCTCTTAACCCCCTGCCACTTTAAGCATTTTTTTTTTATGTAAATATATTCCAAGTTTTCAGCTAGTCGACAGTAGCCTGCACAATATGGCCCAATTATGGTATCTCAATATTGTCATAAATTGTCATGTAAATGTCACATATACATGCTGTCCAAATTCTTGAGGTGGGTAGGGAGAGTTCCCATGGGAATGAAAAGCTTTTCAACCTACCATCCCTGGTTCTTAAGACCAGCCACTAAAGTGTCTCTACTCTCTCTCTCTCTCTCTCTCTTTTTTTTTTTTAAGATATTTAGGTGTACCTTAGCAGAGTTCCACCTTAGATTTGGAATGCTTAATAGATGACATACCTTACTTAATTTTCATATCAATATGATAAATGATATTACTATGAGTTGACAAAGTGCAGCAACAGTGAAAATGAAACATTCGTAAACAAAACAGTAATAATACCACACTCATTTTGCACTCATCATAAGGTTAGGATACTGTGCCCTCAAAAAGTACTGGAACATGTGGAATTTCACACATTTTAATTTGTTTAAGTAATTTTAAGCACAATAAATACAAAAAAATAAAGAATAAAAATTTCTAAAATGATCTTCCTCAAACTGAAAGCAAATCTCTAAAACTTGATAAAACCTGTAAATAAAATCAGTTTTATTGCCGGTTTTCTTTACACAAGTCGGGATGGAAACATGAACATTTCCAAGTCAATGAATATGTCCTGGACTTTATTTACATCAATTATGAAGAAATACAAAAGTTTATTTCATCAAAACATCAAATCTAGGCTTTCATCTCAAATGTACTTTCTGTCAAATTGTAGCTGAACTTTCAGGTCTTCTTTTGAAGAAAATCCTCCTCGACACCACTTCATCAAGAAGGTGGATTATATATTTTTAATTAATTTATATCAAGTTGTAGAGATCCAGTTTGAGTTAAGGAAGATAATTTTAGAAAAAAAAATGGATTTGAAATGGAATAAACAAATTAAAATGTGTGAAATACCAAGTGTTCCAATACTTTTGAGGGCAATTGAGAAACACTGAGGAGCAGTATTTTACATGTCATACATAGTGCAGCAGATAAGAGAATATTTAGAGTGGAATCCTGCAAATGGTCATGCAAGCATCAAATTTAGCACAAATAATCCATGGACATTAACTCTTTAAAAAAAACTGATTGGCCACTTGAATTTTCAATAGGCAGCCAGGTAGGGGTCAATTGAAGAATTACACAGGGGTCTAAATCAGGGGTGGGCAACTTGTTGCATAAAGGGCCAAGAGGGTGCAGGTTTTCTTTGCAGCCACTGATTCCACCACGGGATTTCACTGATTAACTGATTCCATCTGCTCAAAGTGATGATAATCAGTGAAATCCCCTGGTGGAATCAGTGGCTGCAAAGAAAACCTATACCCTCTTGGCCCTTTCTAGAACAAGTTGCCCACCTCTGGTCTAAATTAAAATACGCTCCAATCATATAGAAAACTACACCACATTATTTGCCTGATCATCAAGATTCCAGGCCAGTTTCAGTTTGTACAGGGGTCAAAAGTTAAAGCTGCTCCATTAATTTTGCTACACCTGTATTTGTGCTGAATTTGATGCTTGTATCGCCACTTGAAGGATTGTTTCAGTTTCTGCTGCCCTAATAAGCCAACAGAACCAGCTGTTGTCTGTTAGCTTAAAAATGTGTACATAAGCCAACCCAAATTAAAAGAGAAATGCTGCTTTTAACAACCTGGACCTCATTTCTGGCATAAAATACAGTTGTTTACTCACCAATATGAGTTTGGTGGGATTAGACGTCCATAGTTCTAACAACGTGTTCAGTTCAAATCTGGAGCAAACATTTTTCTTCTTCTACTAAAGTGGATTAGAACTTTTTGTGGTACACAGCACAAACTACTGGACAGGAGGAACCTAGCAGTCAATGTGACTCACTGATTTCAAAATGCAGCTCTTTACAACCAAACGTGTGGTGCCGTGACATGTCAATCATCGGTGTCCAATCAGACTTCAGGAGAGTCCAGTGAAATCCCGGCATCCGCTCTAGCGCCACCCATGCCAGGAAGTGTTTGACATTTAAACATTTCCTGTTTCACTGTGACTGATAATTTGGCACTTCCTGTTTGAGCGTGAGCTTGCCAGGGAGTTCCTTTGAGATTCCATGGGATCTCGTCTGTCAATCCAGGAAGTGTTTGACATTTGAACATTTCCTGTTTTACTGTGGATTTGAAAAATGGCACTTCCTGTTTAGGGCGCACTGTACCACGAGTGAGCTTCGCGCCGCTGCGCGCCGCTTCACTCACATAAATTAATTAAAAATATAAAAGCCAAGACGATGGGTTACATAAGTAATGGAACGCTTTGGAATAATTCTGTACTTTAGCGTTTCCCATAATCCCCCGATGGCTGCCTGCACTTCCAGAAAGCACCGCGGTGCCAGCAGAGTGCTGTCTCATAACACATGTAAACAATGGCAAAGCAAGGATGTGGATGGCATTGATTTAGCTAGTTCAGGGGTGATTATGATAATTATATGCTCTCCCAACTTGAGAGGGTTATCTATCAATCAATCAATCAACTTTTTTTTTATATAGCGCCAAATCACAACAAACAGTTGCCCCAAGGCGCTCTATATTGTAAGGCAAGGCCATACAATAATTATGAAAAACCCCAACGGTCAAAACGACCCCCTATGAGCAAGCACTTGGCTACAGTGGGAAGGAAAAACTCCCTTTTAACAGGAAGAAACCTCCAGCAGAACCAGGCTCAGGGAGGGGCAGTCTTCTGCTGAGACTGGTTGGGGCTGAGGGAAAGAACCAGGAAAAAGACATGCTGTGGAGGGGGGCAGAGATCGATCACTAATGATTAAATGCAGAGTGATGCATACGGAGCAAAAAGAGAAAGAAACAGTGCATCATGGGAACCCCCCCACAGTCTACGTCTAAAGCAGCATAACCAAGAGATGGTCCAGGGTCACCTGATCCAGCCCTAACTATAAGCCTTAGCGAAAAGGAAAGTTTTAAGCCTAATCTTAAAAGTAGAGAGGGTATCTGTCTCCCTGATCTGAATTGGGAGCTGGTTCCACAGGAGAGGAGCCTGAAAGCTGAAGGCTCTGCCTCCCATTCTACTCTTACAAACCCTAGGAACTACAAGTAAGCCTGCAGTCTGAGAGCGAAGCGCTCTAATGGGGTAATATGGTACTACGAGGTCCCTAAGATAAGATGGGACCTGATTATTCAAAACCTTATAAGTAAGAAGAAGAATTTTAAATTCTATTCTAGAATTAACAGGAAGCCAATGAAGAGAGGCCAACACGAGTGAGATATGCTCTCTCCTGCTAGTCCCCGTCAGTACTCTAGCTGCAGCATTCTGAACCAACTGAAGGCTTTTTAGGGAACTTTTAGGACAACCTGATAATAATGAATTACAATAGTCCAGCCTAGAGGAAATAAATGCATGAATTAGTTTTTCAGCATCACTCTGAGACAAGACCTTTCTGATTTTAGAGATATTGCGTAAATGCAAAAAGGCAGTCCTACATATTTGTTTAATATGCGCTTTGAATGACATATCCTGATCAAAAATGACTCCAAGATTTCTCACAGTATTACTAGAGGTCAGGGAAATGCCATCCAGAGTAAAGATCTGGTTAGACACCATGCTTCTAAGATTTGTGGGGCCAAGTACAATAACTTCAGTTTTATCTGAGTTTAAAAGCAGGAAATTAGAGGTCATCCATGTCTTTATGTCTGTAAGACAATCCTGCAGTTTAGCTAATTGGTGTGTATCCTCTGGCTTCATGGATAGATAAAGCTGGGTATCATCTGCGTAACAATGAAAATTTAAGCAATACCGTCTAATAATACTGCCTAAGGGAAGCATGTATAAAGTGAATAAAATTGGTCCTAGCACAGAACCTTGTGGAACTCCATAATTAACTTTAGTCTGTGAAGAAGATTCCCCATTTACATGAACAAACTGTAATCTATTAGACAAATATGATTCAAACCACCGCAGCGCAGTGCCTTTAATACCTATGACATGCTCTAATCTCTGTAATAAAATTTTATGGTCAACAGTATCAAAAGCAGCACTGAGGTCCAACAGAACAAGCACAGAGATAAGTCCACTGTCCGAAGCCATAAGAAGATCATTTGTAACCTTCACTAATGCTGTTTCTGTACTATGATGAATTCTAAAACCTGACTGAAACTCTTCAAATAGACCATTCCTCTGCAGGTGATCAGTTAGCTGTTTTACAACTACCCTCTCAAGAATCTTTGAGAGAAAAGGAAGGTTGGAGATTGGCCTATAATTAGCTAAGATAGCTGGGTCAAGTGATGGCTTTTTAAGTAATGGTTTAATTACTGCCACCTTAAAAGCCTGTGGTACATAGCCAACTAACAAAGATAGATTGATCATATTTAAGATTGAAGCATTAAATAATGGTAGGACTTCCTTGAGCAGCCTGGCAGGAATGGGGTCTAATAAACATGTTGATGGTTTGGATGAAGTAACTAATGAAAATAACTCAGACAGAACAATCGGAGAGAAAGAGTCTAACCAATACCGGCATCACTGAAAGCAGCCAAAGATAACGATACATCTTTGGGATGGTTATGAGTAATTTTTTCTCTAATAGTCACAATTTTGTTAGCAAAGAAAGTCATGAAGTCATTACTAGTTAAAGTTAATGGAATACTCAGCTCAATAGAGCTCTGACTCTTTGTCAGCCTGGCTACAGTGCTGAAAAGAAACCTGGGGTTGTTCTTATTTTCTTCAATTAGTGATGAGTAGAAAGATGTCCTAGCTTTACGGAGGGCTTTTTTTATAGAGCAACAAACTCTTTTTCCAGGCTAAGTGAAGATCTTCTAAATTAGTGAGACGCCATTTCCTCTCCAACTTACGGGTTATCTGCTTTAAGCTACGAGTTTCTGAGTTATACCACGGAGTCAGACACTTCTGATTTAAAGCTCTCTTTTTCAGAGGAGCTACAGCATCCAAAGTTGTCTTCAATGAGGATGTAAAACTATTGACGAGATACTCTAACTCCCTTACAGAGTTTAGGTAGCTACTCTGCTCTGTGTTGGTATATGACATTAGAGAACATAAAGAAGGAATCATATCCTTAAACCTAGTTACAGCGCTTTCTGAAAGACTTCTAGTGTAATAAAACTTATTCCCCACTGCAGGGTAGTCCATCAGGGTAAATGTAAATGTTATTAAAAAATGATCAGACAGAAGGGAGTTTTCAGGGAATACTGTTAAGTCTTCTATTTCCATACCATAAGTCAGAACAAGATCTAAGATATGATTAAAGTGGTGGGTGGACTCATTTACTTTTTGAGCAAAGCCAATAGAGTCTAATAATAGATTAAATGCAGTGTTGAGGCTGTCATTCTCAGCATCTGTGTGGATGTTAAAATCGCCCACTATAATTATCTTATCTGAGCTAAGCACTAAGTCAGACAAAAGGTCTGAAAATTCACAGAGAAACTCACAGTAACGACCAGGTGGACGATAGATAATAACAAATAAAACTGGTTTTTGGGACTTCCAATTTGGATGGACAAGACTAAGAGACAAGCTTTCAAATGAATTAAAGCTCTGTCTAGGTTTTTGATTAATTAATAAGCTGGAATGGAAGATTGCTGCTAATCCTCCGCCCCGGCCCGTGCTACGAGCATTCTGACAGTTAGTGTGACTCGGGGGTGTTGACTCATTTAAACTAACATATTCATCCTGCTGTAACCAGGTTTCTGTTAGGCAGAATAAATCAATACGTTGATCAATTATTATATCATTTACCAACAGGGACTTAGAAGAGAGAGACCTAATGTTTAATAGACCACATTTAAATGTTTTAGTCTGTGGTGCAGTTGAAGGTGCTATATTATTTTTTCTTTTTGAATTTTTATGCTTAAATAGATTTTTGCTGGTTATTGGTGGTCTGGGAGCAGGCACCGTCTCTACAGGGATGGGGTAATGAGGGGATGGCAGGGGGAGAGAAGCTGCAGAGAGGTGTATAAGACCACAGCTCTGCCTCCTGGTCCCAACGCTGGACAGTCACAGTTTGGAGGATCCAAGAAAATTGGCCAGATTTCTAGAAATGAGAGCTGCTCCATCCAAAGTGGGATGGATGCCGTCTCTCCTAACAAGACCAGGTTTTCCCCAGAAGCTTTGCCAATTATCTATGAAGCACACCTCATTTTTTGGACACCACTCAGACAGCCAGCAATTCAAGGAGATGTAGCACCTGTCTAGAGGAGACAAATCTAGAGGAGATGTAGCACCTGTGATGGACTTCTGCAGTGCCTCGATGTTGTCTTATTGTCCATACTTCATGAGATGTGTTTACAGTGAGTGCTGAGCTCCTGACACCAGAACTCTGCTGAAAATGACTTCTTGTGCGAGTTACAGACTGCGAGACGGCATCTAACAGCGCACGTAAATAATGGCTAGTGAGTATGTGGATGCCGTTGATTCAACGAGTTCAGTGTCTTGTTGTCCATATTTCACAAGGTTTGTTTACACTGTGCCCTGAAGCGGAACTCTGCTGATGCCACAGTGCATTCTGGGAAGCGCAGGGGGCCGCCAGGGGGAAGTACATAATCAAAACATATTAAGTGACTTGGAAACGTTCATGAATCCATCCCCCGACTTGTCTGAAGAAAACTGGCAATAAAACTGGTACTTTACAGGTATTATACCAAAGAGTTCCATTACTTATGCAATCCATCATTTTGGATTTTATATTTTTAATTAATTTATATCAAGTTGTAGAGATGTGCTTTCAGTCTGAGTTTAAGGAAGATAATTTTGTTTTTTTGCATTTGAAATGGCATGAACAAATTAAAATGTATATAATAAATGTTCCAACATTTTTGGAGGGCACTGTATGTTTAAGAACTTAAGTCAGTGTTGCATTTGTGCTGTCTTTTTAAGATATTTAGCCTCTGTGATTTTATTTTTATTTAGGAAAAAAGTGAGGTTTGTCAGCTGTTAATGCACCACACTGTTTTATAACTTCAGATGTTTCATTACTTAGGGCGTTTGAATTATACTGGAAATTCTAGTAGAGAAAAAGAAATGTTTCATGCTTCACTACATGTTGAACAAAAACTGATTTGCACTTTACTCATCTTTACAGAAAATCTGCTAATTTCACTGGTTTACAGAGCAGGAGTGGTTGGCAAGTGGTTAATGCACTTGGTTTCAGTGCAGAAGGTTCCTGGTTCAAATCCCACCCCTGCCACATTTCTCCATGTAATGTGGAGTTGCATCAGGAAGGGCATCCGGCATAAAACTTGTGCCAATTCAACATGCAGAACCACCTTGGATTTGCTGTGGCAACCCCAAGTGCAAACAAGGGAGCAGCCAAAGGGTTTTACTTTTTTCCACTGGTTTACAGAATCTGACTGCATTTTGTATTTGCCTTCATGTTCTGTTAGAGATTGTTCTTAATCTTTCAGTTTGTAAACAATTGTTTCGTTAATATGCACTGAAAATGCTTATTAAATGCAGGATTTTGTGTAATAATTTGCCTGCTGTCTTATGTTTAATGACATAGGGGCATCTACTTAAAATGTTATGTCAAGTGGTTAACTGCTTTAAATAAATGCTAAAGAACTTGGTTGCTTGATATGGACATAACCTGAGTAAATAACTGATATGTAATAGTATATGAGATGAGTTACTTAACCTGATTATGTAACTCTAAAGCAACAGAGTCATGTACCAGCTAAGTAATAGTTTTTGACATAAGTTACTTAACCTGATTATGTAAGTCTAAAGTAACAGAGTCGTGTACCAACCATGTAATGCAGTGAAGTTACATCTAGCCAATAAACTGTATTGAGTAAATACTATGAAACCAAATATCTTGACAGTTGCTTAAAGCAGTTGTGTGGAACCACTTGACATAACATTAAGTAAATCTGAGATTTTATTTTTTTTGAGTGTATGTGAGAACATTACTGCCCACCTTTCAGAGTATGCTTGTCCTGCTCTTGTGCGGCGTGTCATCACATCCCACGGCCCGAACACATCGACAGCCACATATGTGAAGGAGGGTGCTACTTCATTCGCTCAGATGGTAAATTTCCCATTTGTTGACATTGTTTTTTCTCGTAATTTCATCCAGGTGACGCACTTGTAATAACACAAGCTGATGCTTCGCCTTGCTTCTACTAGCCAGAATCCTGCTGCTCTAATTGTGCCCTCTGTGAAATGCCTCCCCTGATGTTTCACAGTCTCATGGTAGCGGCGGATTAGGAGTGTTGGGAGGTGATGTCGAGCAGGAATGAGGAGGGGATTGGTGACGTCAATGCCTAGCTCAGACTGTGCGATATGCCCCCCAAATCTTAAGAGTCCATGTTTGTCGAGAATAGGGTGCAGCTTCCAGAGGCTGCTTGAGGGGGGAATCTTGGTCTTTTCTTGTATATGTTTCAGTTTGTCTTTATAGTACTCACTTTGAACACTTTTACAATGTAAACTTTGGCTTTTACAAGCTCCTGTTCTGTAGGTCGGCAAAGGTGCCAGCCACAACGACTGGAAGCTTTGTTGGAGTGCGCAAAGGAACAACCAACATGATTCCAACAAGCCATTACTCTGATGAGAGTACTGTAGTTGAAGAACTTCTCAAAACGTGTTGGACTTACTGTAGGTTTTGGACGTAATATTTGGAGATTTTGCAACTCTTGGAGTGAGTCTTTCCATTTACTCCACTCTGCTTCCATGCTGTCTGGAAGAGGTGCATCCCAGTTCTCTTAGAATGAATCTGCCTTGAACTGTGACAGGAGCGAGAAACTCAAGTGGGTTGTAGAGGCTATTAATGGTGGAGAGGACGCCTCTACGTGTGAAGGGTTTTTGATCATCATCAACTTTGAATGTGAACAAGTCTGCACCAGTGTACCACAACAGCCCTAGACTGCGCTGTACGGGTAAATCCTGAGCACACAAGTCTAAGTTCTCAAAGTCTTTTGCCCTGTCCTCCGTGTGAAAGGCCTCTAGGAGGGCAGCACAATTGGAGGTGAATTTGTGTAGTCGGAGGTTTGAAGCTGCAAGGGCATGTTGAGAACGTGAATTGCTTCTTCCTCTGTAGCAAACGACTTTAGAACATCATCAACATAGAACTCTTGCTCAATAAACTGCCGCACCTCACTTGCAAAGTGCATTTCACCAATAGCTGCGGCTCTTTTCAGGCCATACATGGTGACGGAGGGTGAAGGACTGTTCTCAAAGATGTGCACACACATACGGTACTCAATAATGTCTGAGGACAAGGCATTATCTTTGTATCATAAGAAGCAGAGAAAGTCTCTGTGGTTCACTTCAACAACAAAACTGGAACATGTGTTCAATATCTTCAGTTTTTGTGACTTTTACTGAACCTCATTAGCACACCCACCAGACTGTTGTTGAGGTCTGAGCCTGTAAGAAACACATCGAGTGAGGCTCCCTTGTATGGAGCACTTGAGTCAAACACAACCCTGATTTTATTTGGCTTCCTTGAGTGATAAACCCTGAACAGACGCAGGTACCAGCATTCTTGGTTCTGACCAAGAGGTGGAGCAACTTCTGCATATCTGCTAAGCATGTTCTTCATGAAATCCAGAAAATGTGCTTTCATCTTAGGCCGTTTTTCTAGAGTGCGTCTGAAGGACATGAGGCAGTCTAAGCCAGTTGTCTGTTGTTTGGTAGCCGTTGCCGTGGTGACCAGAAAGACAGAGAGCCGACCAACCTATAATCACTGCATTGATAAAACTCAAAGTCCATTTGGAGAAAACGTGTGTCCTTGACTGAAGGAGCAAGTTTGTGGTCGTCCACTGTGCGTATAAAAATTTGTTGACCAATTTGTCCTTGATTTTGGTAGTGCTCAGGAATCTTTGTGAATGTCTCTGACTTTGATTTGACCTTTGCGTGGCTGAAAGTAGCTTGTTCGGCTGTTCTCCACAACAAAGGTTTAGTAGGTGTTCACTTGTGAGGGTCAGTGTACTCCAGCCAGCCAGACGTCTTTGACCATCACCCATCCTAAATCAAGTCTCTGAGCAAATGGGGAGTTTATTTTGCTCTCTGACCTTATGAACCTTCAGTACATCTCTGTGGAGGAAAAGCAGTATGATCTAGTGGTGGGATCATATCAGCAATCTGTTGCAGGGGCGTGGTGACGGGCAGCTTCTGAGGTAGGGATTTCTGAGCGGTTACTGGGAAAGTCGTTGCATTCCAGGAGTGGTGGCAAAGGAAGGCTTAGCTTTTCATTCACTGACTCCACCATGAAGCCACAGGCTCTCCTTCCAGTTACCCCTGTGAGTCCAGCACATCTTTAGCGTGTATGGGTGATTTGTTCCTTGGATCTGGAAGAGGTCAAACAACTGAAAGTAAGCAAGTGAGCGGTTGCTCTGTTCATCCAAGATTGCATTCATTTTCTTTGTTTGCTCTTTGTAGCCAGCACGGTACACATTCACTAGTGTTATCTTTGAAAATGCGTGTTTCAAAGCTCAATTCAAGTAGTCCACCTTCTAAGAGCCCCAAGAGCATCAAGAGTGGCTTGAAAACATGCTTGTTCAACTTTGATTTCTATTTCTTTTTGTGTATAGGAGGATCTTATTTGACCAGCTTCAGCTGTTGCTTTTGCACTTAGTAGTTCAATGCTGGCTCTTGACCACTTTTTTGGCATTTTGGTTTCAGTCATTTTGAGTCAGTTTGTTTCCTGTGTAGAGGTGTTGAAACACAGATTTCTGCTGCCTGGTCACTCTTTATTCCGCTCTTTGAGATGGCGCTGGCTTCTGTAGCTTTGCTGTAGTGCCGTCTTGTCACTGTAAATGGTCTCGTTAGAAACTGATTTTTGCTATCCAAACAGCAAAACACAGATCCAGAACCTTTGCAGACTCCGGGAGACATTCAATGTAGTTTACTGAGTTTTATCTTTTTTTGTAAAACTGTAACAATACACACACACACACACACACACACAAAAAAAAACAAAAAAAAAAAAAACAGAAAAAAGCATATCAATATTTGGACTAAAACAATAGCGTCAAGCTGCAACTAGCACACTGCCATAGATATAACGGCTATACCAAAATACGAAATGGAGCCCAATAATCACGAAATGGGGGTAAAATGTAACGAAATGGAGCAGACTGACTCCAAATATGATTCAATTAATTACTTTTAATAATTTTTAAGCGAATTGGGACTGATAATAACGAAATTGGGGTTAAACACAGCAAAATGGATTAGACTGACCCATTGACTGAAGTTTCATCTCTTGAACGCCAGATGGCGCACCAGCCCCTACTACATGTACTGAGCGCATCTCACAAAAACAAAAGCTAAACTATTAAATAAAAGGAATTATTTGGAGTCAGTCTGGTTCAACCTGCTCCATTTCGTCACATTCTACCCCCATTTCGTTATTATGAGTTCCCGTGTCGTCACATTTTGTATTTTAGTATGGCCCAAGACATAACCATGAGATATAGCCGTTAGCTTAGCGATTAGCATGAAAATTAGCGTACGGTTTTAAATCTTTTATAGTGCGGCAAAAACGGTTTAAATCTTAAATATACAACCAAAGGACTGGTGTCCAATTATTTTTACTATGAAATACTTACAGACAATGCTTTAACAAACAACAAAATGAAAGAATCAGGAAAGTGGAGCTGCTATGAACTGCAGAGACCGTTTTTCAGTGACTTCCTGTCTGAATTCTTCTTCTACTGTCTGAAACAAAGCGAATAAAAACAACCACTAGATGGCGTATTTTACCAAGCTATGCCAATAGTATGTGTCTAATGATCAGTATACTAGACATGAAATTAAGTTTGAGAAATCATTATGAAGTCAAACACAAAAACTAACAAATCACAACTACTAAAAGCACCAAAAATGCCTTCTTCTTTTCAAATGCAGCCACATCAGTTCAGAACACTGTTTCACCAAACATGATTTACACCCAAAAGTCCATCTGGATCTGCAGACGTGGTGAGGAAGAGCTCAGCTGTGACTGTTTCCCTCCCAGGGGGCCTCGGGTTCTTCAGCCTGGGCAGAAGCAGGGACGTCCTCATCCAGATCCCCTCCAGATGTCTCAAAGGCCAAACTCCAAATCAAACACACATTAAGTTGAACAGTTTGCGGCTTTTTATTTTATATGTCTGTTTTTGCTTTGGGGACCCTGTACTTTAATTCATTCATTCAATCATTCATTCATTTTCTCTTACTGTGGCAGCAGACTATGCAGCTCATCCCACATTTCCCTCTCCTTGGTCAGGTTCTGTACCTCTTCCTGGGGGATGTCAAGGAGTTCCCAATCCATCTGGAAAATATAATCCCTCCAGTGTGTCCTGGATCTTCACCAGGGACTCCTCCCAGTTGGACGTCCCTGGAAGACTTCCCAAGTGAGATGACCAGGGACGAACCACCTCAGCTGGCTCCTCCTGATGTGAAGAAGCAGAGTCCCTCGAGCTACTCACCCTGTCCAGGAGTGTAAGTCCAGATACCCGACGGAGGAACCTCATGTCCACCGCTTGTATCTGTGATCTTAATCTTTCAGTTATTACCCAAAGTTGACGAGAGCATAAATCGACTGGTAAATTGAGAACTTTGCCTTCTGGCTCAGCTCCTTCTTCACCACACTCTTCAAAAGCACCTGCTGTCTCAACTAGAAAAATTGGTGAAACAATTTGCATAGATTTTTTTTTAAGTTATTTCAACTGAGTTAAAGCCACACGACTTCTCCGTTTAAGTTGAAATTGAAAAAAAAACAAAAAAAAAAAAACACCTGAGCACGGTGACTGATCCAAAGCTCAGGAAATCCTTGAGTATGTGCAGACTCAGTGAGTTCAGCCTCACCATCAAGAAAGGACCTGATTCCCCAAACAACACAGACTGTGCCCTCAGTGTGCTCCAATGGACTAAGAACACCACCAACCCAAACTCTCTCTACACCTTAGCACATATGCATAACAGACAAATACACCTGTAAAAATAAAGTCGCAGTGTTCAGGTGTTATTTGTATTTAAACTTTTAACAGCAGGATTTACATATTTCTACCTTTAAGTTATTTCTGACTTGTGTATATCTCATTTTAATAGCAAAAATATTTAAAGTTGATTATCTCATGTAAATCAGCCTTTGTATTGCAAAATTACAATAATGCACAACTGTTTACATGCCATACTTATAGTACATTTTATAGTATATCTTTCTTTTGAAGTAAAAACTATTTTTATTTTATTCTTTTATTTCTGTATTCCTTTGTTTTATATCACATTTGCTTTGGCAATGTGTGTTTTGTGTACCAATAAAGCCCCTTTGAATTGAATGGTAAATGGACTGCATTTATATAGCGGTTTTCCATCTGCATCAGATGCTCAAAGTGCTTTACAATTATGCCTCACATTCACCCTGATATCAGGGTGCTGCCATACAAGGCGCTCACCACACACCGGGAGCCTACCGTGTGCTGGTTAATTGGGAGAGTCAGGAGTTTTCCCGGTGGGCTGGTCCAACCTGGGGCCGTTGTGAGGGTGTTTATATATGCATACATATATGACCACCACTTACTGTTAGGCTACACACCAAGACACTTGAGCTGCTGTATCTTACAGAGAAGACATTAAGTGTTATAAATGTTTTACAATCACGAAAATTCACAAGAAAATAACTTAAGACTGCTTCTTTTGCAACGCTGTTATCTTTTCCAAAGCCTAAGGTAGGGACATACCATTACACGTTTAACACCCCTATGCATTCATTACAGTTAGTTCAGTCCAACCAAGCCCTGTGGGCCCAGATGGGACTTGCACTACTAGCAAGTATAAGAGGAGTGGCCCATGAATGAAAAGATGGGCAGAAAAAAGCCAGGTGGAGCTGAAATAGATTAAGAAAAAGAAAACTTTGGAGGAAGATGCTGCCAAGTGAGCAAAGCTCACAGATATGTTTTCAAGAAGACAGAGCAAAGAGGGAAATGGTAAATAGGGCTGGGATGTCAGCCGTATCAACATTTGTAGTACAGTACCACCTCTTCCAGCTACTTACAGACTTCACTAACTAACTTTTACTTTCTATTATAAGCCACCCAATTTTCACAGTCAGTCAGCACATAAGGGTGATTCTTTAACTACGGGCACTATTGGCCTTGTAAATGTAATTTCCACCACACCATTGTCTTACAATATAAAGCGCCTTGGGGCAACTGTTTGTTGTGATTTGGCGCTATATACATGTGCTCTGATGTCACTGTTTATCTCCATAGAAACTACCCAAACAATCTTTCATACAAACTGTTTAAAGGGACATTACAGTGTTGTGGTGAAAATTACGGCAATAGTGTGGGACAATTACATTTTGTTTAAAAACATCACAACAGTTGTATGACATTGAATACCCCAATTATGTTTTGATTATTTTACTGATATTTTATTCAGAGATATTTTAAAACATTAGAAAAAACATTTCTTTACCATTCATTTTTATAATTGAAGATCAAAAGTCTGGGTGTGGGACAAGCATAAAACGGCAATATTTGCATATAATGATGCTGAAAAAAGGTGAAAAAGTCATCATAGACTACTAGAACAAATTTCTTAACACACTTTCATTGTAAAGATAACTATAAAAGTGTGAAATTTCCCCTTTTTTCTGTTTTTCATACAATATGATCAAAGGACATAATAAGTGCCCGTAGTCTAAGAATCACCCATAAATGCCACAGCAGAACTCTTATTATCCCTGTGCGCTGGCTGTTTGTGGGCCGGTTGGCTATGAAACTCCCGGGCTGAAAAATGTTCCCAGCACGCCCCTGCCGGAAGCAATAGGGGATTAAAGACCTTCCCCAAGGGCCCTTAGTGATTTTCCAGCAGAGCAACAAGTGGGAGAGATGGAGACAGCTAACACCAAGCGAGAGACGCTCTGCTTTATTCTCTCAAACAACAGAGAGCCCTGCAAGCCAAAGTAACTGACCTAGAGGGAAGGTCGCGTCGTAATAATGTCCACGTATATGGCATTAAAGAGGTGCTCAGAGGGAAGCTCAATGCTAACTTTTATTGGCAACTTTTTGAAGACTGAGCCATCACTCGACAGCAGCGCCGACCTGCAAATCCAGCGAGCTCACCAATCAATTGGTCCAAAGTCACACAATGAAACTGTCTCAAGATCCATTCTGATCAACTTTCAGAGATTTGATATTAAAGACAAAATACTGAAAGCAGCCTGGGCAAAGAAGATCAGCTACGAGGGGAACGTTTTCACATGATCTCCCTCCTGAAGTGAATAATAAACTCAGAGAATATAAAGACATTAAGAAAATTCTCAAAGAGAAGCAGATATGCTTCCAGACACCATACCCTGCTAAGATGAGGATTCACTGGGAAAACGGCCCTCGCCTTTACAACTGTGGAAGAGAGGTGTATGAGGACATGAGAAGCAGGGGCTTCCTCATGGACCTGCCACAAACCACCAACATCAACTGGGAACAGAGCCTCACTCAAGGCACACACTGGACCAGGAAAGAGGGAGAACACACTGAACGTGTCTGAGAGAGGCTCGGGAACTTACAGAGACAGGAAGTATGAACATTATATTAGGAGAATTCCTGAGATTAATGTAGCAAATCTCACACACAGGAATATTAGACCACCCTCCATAATAGTAATGGACTTAAAGCTTCAAGCTGCTATTTCTAATAAGTAGGTAAACATACACTTTTACCCCCCCCCCCTCCCCACACACACACACACACACGCACACACCTTAAATCACCCTGAAGAGTCTTGAAATATTGGCAAACTGATATTACACTCTCCCCACATGTTATCTCCTGCCTGGTCTTGTTCGCCTCTGAATCTCCCAATGGATAAACAGAAAACATGAGTGGGAAGAGGACAAAGGTCTGAATGGTTCAAGAGGAGACAGAGACTTTGTATTTTGCAAAGAGGGAGCCCCCACATTACGTAGGGATGACTCTCCATCAGCAGAGACATTTTAGTGAAGATGGCAAGGCAGTGTAAGACCCTGAGTGTGGAAGTCTTTGTTAATTTTGTTCTTAATGTTCTTGTTAATGGTTTTTATTCTTATCACAGTCCATTATTTAGAGCTGCTCTTACATATACTCAACAAAAATATAAATGCAACACTTTTGGTTTTGCTCCCATTTTGTGTTATGTGTCGACGCGGGTTGAGGAGCAGACCTGCGTCTGACGGAACCCAGCGCTAAAATAACCAGAAAGCAGTTCCAATAACAAAACAATTTATTCTTTCACCCTCTGGTGCATAACAAAGTGTAGAAACTAAAACAGCGTCAGTCTGGTGGAGTGAAGGCTGGCACGCTCTCCAGCGCCCAAAAGGATCGAAGCCCGGCGCTTCTGGACTCACTGTTACCGCCAAACACCCCCCAGGTGGACACGACAAACCGACTCTCTGCGAAGGATAGAAGAGGTGAGGTAAGTCAGCAGTTACAACCAATATTCTTCAAAAGGCACATACTATCAGCAACACATTCAGGTCTGTATTTAAGCTTTATGCAAATGAGCAGCTTCTCACAACAGGTGGAGGATCATCAGTCCGCACGCCACGGCAGTGAGAAGCGAGCTGCACAATTCTCATCACAATTCAAATATACTGCGTAACAAAATACCAAGTTACTATCAACAATTAGTCAAACAATTAATCACCTCTGATGTGTGCTGACAGCATGTGTCCCTCACCCTTCTTCCTTCAGAGGCACAATGTGTCAAACCCAGGCGCGGTCCTCAGCGTCTCACAAACGAACATCACAAGGTCGAGTTCCCGGCAATTCTGCTTGAATCACACATGGCTTAAATGCAGAACGCCATCCAATTATCTGCTTCAGCTGAAAGTCTTTAAGGTTGCATGTGAGCACCATCCACAGGTGCTGCACATAATGTTGATGAGGGTGAAGGACTCTTCAGCCAGCACCTTCTCCACAGACAAATCAGTTTTCATACCACCTGGAGAGCAAAGAAAAGAAAAGAACACCAAAATGTCCAGCCACACCCCCCCAACACACAACAATTTTGTATGAGATGAACTCAAAGATCTAAAACTTTTTCCACATACACAATATCACTATTTCCCTCAAATATTGTTCACAAACCAGTCTAAATCTGTGATAGTGAGCACTTCTCCTTTGCTGAGATAATCCATCCCACCTCACAGGTGTGCCATATCAAGATGCTGATTAGACACCATGATTAGTGCACAGGTGTGTCTTAGACTGCCAACAATAAAAGGCCACTCTGAAAGGTGCAGTTTTGTTTTATTGGGGGGGGATACCAGTCAGTATCTGGTGTGACCACCATTTGCCTCATGCAGTGCAACACATCTCCTTCGCATCATCCGTGAAGAGAACACCTCTCCAACGTGCCAAACGCCAGCGAATGTGAGCATTTGCCCACTCAAGTCGGTTACGACGACGAACTGGAGTCAGGTCGAGACCCCGATGAGGACGACGAGCATGCAGATGAGCTTCCCTGAGACGGTTTCTGACAGTTTGTGCAGAAATTCTTTGGTTATGCAAACCGATTGTTCCAGCAGCTGTCCGAGTGGCTGGTCTCAGACGATCGTGGAGGTGAACATGCTGGATGTGGAGGTCCTGGGCTGGTGTGGTTACACGTGGTCTGCGGTTGTGAGGCTGGTTGGATGTACTGCCAAATTCTCTGAAACGACTTTGGAGACGGCTTATGGTAGAGACATGAACATTCAATACACGAGCAACAGCTCTGGTTGACATTCCTGCTGTCAGCATGCCAATTGCACGCTCAATCAAATCTTGCGACATCTGTGGCATTGTGCTGTGTGATAAAACTGCACCTTTCAGAGTGGCCTTTTATTGTGGGCAGTCTAAGGCACACCTGTGCACTAATCATGGTGTCTAATCAGCATCTTGGTATGGCACACCTGTGAGGTGGGATGGATTATCTCAGCAAAGGAGAAGTGCTCACTATCACAGATTTAGACTGGTTTGTGAACAATATTTGAGAGAAATGGTGATATTGTGTATGTGGAAAAAGTTTTAGATCTTTGAGTTCATCTCATACAAAATGGGAGCAAAACCAAAAGTGTTGCGTTTATATTTTTGTTGAGTGTATATATTGAACTACTGTTATGGGATACAATAATTTTCAAGTGACCTCTTGGAATGTGAATGGCTTGAATAAGCTTGTTAAGTGATGGCAAAGATGAGAAGAGAAAATAATCAATTTTTTTGTTTGTTTGTTTGTTTGTTTTTTAAAAAAACAGGAAACTGACATTTCTCAAACAGGACATGAAAAATTAAAAAGATTTGGATATAGGAACATTTTTTATAATACGTTTGAGTCAGGTCACAAAAGAGGAGTGGCAATCTTATTATACAATTCGGTTAATTTTGAATTAGTCAAGGGGATCAGGGATAACGAGGGCAGATATATGCTAGTGCAAGGTAAAATAGAAAATAAGTTGGCACTCTTTTTAACGTGTATCTACCTCGACAGAGTAAGGAAAGTGTTATGAAAAAGATTTTTGATCCGACTGCCTCAAAATCACAAGGTACATTGATTTGCGCTGGATACTTCAACACGGTAGTAAATAACAAATGGGACACATCTAATAATAAGAGAATTATGTCTCCCCTTACTAAATTATTGAGAAGGAGTTTGGATGAGATGGGCTTGCTGGACATGTGGAGAGATTTTCATCTACAGGATAAGTGTTACACTTTTTACTCTGCCCCACATAAAGAAGTTATAAAGAAGAATTGGAGAAAAAAAATATATAAATTCCTAAAACAATGATATTATGAGGTGGGCCCCAAAGCTACAAAATTACTGGCAAAAAAACAAAAAAATCAGAAGAAACAGACCTCACAATCAATCTTTAAAATAGATTCTAAAACAGGACAGATATTTAACAACCTAGATGATATTGATGCTGCCTTCAAAACATATTACAAGACACTTTATTCACAACCAAAACAACAAAACAATGAAAGGATAAAAACCTTTTTAAATTCCTTAGATCTACCCTCAATTGGCATTTACCAAAATGACTGCCTATAACATCACAGATTACAAAAAAAGAACTGGAGGCAGCATTGAATAATAATAAAAAATATATATATCAAAACATCGGGAAGTGATGGTCTTCCAGCTGAATGGTATAGGATGTTTAGGAAAGATTTGACTCTGATACTCTTAAATTCCTTCAACTGGACACTTGATAAAATGTCAGCTCCACCATCGTGGAGCGAAGCTGTTACCACTATCATTCCAAAAGAAGGCAAGAATAAACTGTTCTGTAGCTCATATAAACCGATTTCAATTTTAAACCACGATTACAAACTTTATGCGTCAATCATGTCCATGAGACTAAATGTATTTATCCCAGAATTAATTGACCTTGACCAAACAGCCGCCAAACAC
Organism: Thalassophryne amazonica; assembly: GCF_902500255.1. Taxonomy (NCBI): domain Eukaryota; kingdom Metazoa; phylum Chordata; class Actinopteri; order Batrachoidiformes; family Batrachoididae; genus Thalassophryne; species Thalassophryne amazonica. Next base: position 130,340,471 of record NC_047105.1, read on the forward strand.
AAGATAATATTAGATGTTCTCTTCAAACTATTAAGGAAGCTAATCTGAAGGCTGTGTTAATGAGTTTTGATACTGAGAAAGCTTTTGACTGTGTGAGGTGAGAGTGTCTTTGGTGGTGAAACGTTTTGGTTCCACTGAAAAAATCAATTAACAGTATCAGAACCCTGTACTCTGCCCCTACTGCAAGAAAAAGAGCAAATCAAAGTTTTACTGATCGGATAAAATTGGAAAGATCCAAGCATCAGGGATGTCCCCTCTCACCTACTCTCTTTGCACTTTATATAGAACCTCTGGCACAAGTAATAAGAGAATGTTCCCATATACAGGGAATTTTGATCAGTGATAGAGAACACAAAATAGCATTATATGCTGATGATGTCCTGATGTATATCAGAAATTCAGAGGAAATATTACCCAATCTTTTGGACCTCTTTGAGACTTTTGGCTCATATTTAGGTTACAAACTCAACATACAAAGTATTATCATTTAACTACAATCCATCTCCAGAACTTAAAGTAAGACTTCCCATTGATTGGTCTCAAAAGGCAATTAAATATTTGGGAGTATGATTAACGTTATGCCCAAATGACCTGTATAAGAAAAACTTTGAAATCATAAACAAAAAGATTAAAGAAGATCTCAGTAAGTGGTCAACACCCCTTTTGAATTTTAGTACAAGAATTGAGATTGTTAAGATACCCATACTTCCGAGACTGTTATATCTCTTCTTGTCATTACCAGTTAAAATCCAGACCAGCCAATTTCATGAATGGGATAAACAAATCTCATGCTTTATCTGGAATGGTAAAAAAAAATGACAATTAAACATAGTACACTTGTCATTGCATAAATGAGAAAGGCTTATTCAGGGTGCAGGCACTGGGAGGGTCCCAAATGTAGCCCAAAATGCCAAAGGTTGTGAGTTGAAGCACCATTTATAGATGGCGCCCTCAGTTAGCCTTGAAAAATATAACGCTAAATAGAACTCCATCCATACATTCATATACTGTACCATAAGATCAATGAGGCTTACTGAGGGCGCACAAAGATATTTAAAGGTCCAAATCCACATTTGTGGTTCTGGGGTCTCCCTCATTGGTGGGCTCTGCCAGCGCCCTGTGTACTTCCCTTGGGTATGGGGCTGCTTCCCGTGCCTCCATGGGGGGGTGTTGGGGGGGTGTTCGGCAGCCCCAGGCCGCTCCCCTGTTAGTTCGCCGTCTGCCCTGGTGGCTGCCCTTCCTGGCCCCTGTGCCCTTCCACTACCCTTTTATCCTGGTTTCTCCTGGGGCCCCGCATCCTGGGCCCATGGCTGTCGTCACTCGCGGTCGGCCATATGGCTTCAACGTGCCGGAATGGTCCATGTCACATAGTAAGGTTCTGTACTTTAGTCTTGGCCCAACACACCAGCCACAGTAGTGAATGGATATTTAGCTGTGATCTGGGTCTCTGTGTGTGGATGGTCACGTGTTTGTGGCCATCACCACAATTCGGTTTTGGGTGCTCTTAAGGGGATTAACACTCTGGTGTCCTAGATTAAGGTATGGATGCTCACTAATTAGACAACAGACTGTTGCTGTCACTGTTTGTTCATGTGTGGTTGTTTGTCCTGGTAGGTTGTATGGTTGAGGCCCTGTGTCCTCGGTGTCTCATGTCACAGTTATTGTCTTCACCACCTGTCGTTTGTTCTTGTCTGTCTTCGTGTTGTTTTGGTGGTCGGCCCTTCCTGATAGAAGTTGTCAGTTGGCTTTGAGTAGGATGTTGTAGGCTGATCGGGAAGGGGCGGATGGGAGTCTCACATACACACACACCACGTTCACTCACGCACTACATATCTTCTGTCTTACAAGAATAAATTGCATATATGTGTATTAATGTTCACAAATGGTTCTGCCAGTGTGGTACTTACCATTACTATATATGCAGACAGGGGGAGGAAAAACAAATCCACATTTTGACTATGTCAGTGTTTTGGCCCCTTTAACCCTTACCCTAAAAGGGGCCGTAATTTTCCTTGCAAAGGGATTTTTGTCTAAAAAACACAATTTTTGTCCATTTGGACAATACATCTTCCCCTAAAGAAAACTTCAGTGGCCTATTGAAACATGATATATCACCACCCATTTGAAAGTATCTTTACATTTTGAATAAATCAGCCCTGTACCACCTTTTTTTGGAATGTGTAGCAGGCCTTAATTGTTAACATAAAGGTGTCAAATCTCACTATGATTGGGCATTTTATGGTAAAGGCACCAAATTTTGCATAAACGTTTTCTGATATATACAAAACAGAAAAAAACAACAACTGATACAATTCCTCCATGTGAACCACAATGTAAAATAAAAGTGAACAGCTTTACCATTAGCAGTGCTACAAGGTGTGGACTTGGCCTTCCTAATCCTTCCATTAATTCCACTTATACACGTCGATAGTGAACAGTCTTCACACATTCTATCGCAGTGGAGGCAACACATCTCACAAACTCTTTACCTCAGTTTATGTGTCCTCTCAAAAGCAAACAGGACTTGGACACGCCCTAAATGCATTGATGCTGCTTCTTATGCACCTGTCACCAAGACAGGGCCCTAAGATCTAGGCTTTCAGTGATAACCTATACTCAGCCCTCAGCAACGTGTCTGTATATTCTCATATTTTCAAATTCATTCATGTCTCTGGGAGCTCAACCTGCTATGCTCAGAGATATATTAGGATGAAGGTTCAAGTCTTTAGGTTCCTGATGTTTCTTGTATTACTGGAGGATTGAGAGTCCTGGAATCTAACCAGTGTTCTAAGGTAGTGACTGGATGTCTTTGGTCCTTGGAACTTTCCATGGAATCCCTGGGTACCACGAGCACGACTTTGTGTCAAATGGGTGGTTACTCATGGAGAGGCAACTGTATTATTCCATGTCAAACTGCCATATCTAGTGTATTTCTTTGATTTTGAATAATCGAAAAATATGAACGACATGTCAAATTTTGGGATTGCTGCTATTTTCAGGCTTTTGTGGAAGCCAGATTATATAATATAGATCAAAACATACTCAATCTTCCCACTCTGCGCAAAAAGAAAGCCCAGGGTCTGTGAATCTAATTACAAGTGAGTTATTAAAGTCTAAATTTGGGACAAACACTGTTTTCACAAAATGTGAAAAAAATCACTGAAATGTCTTCTGTAACTTTAACATTTTTGAAGATACAAACCTAATACAGTGGTCCCTCGCTATAAAGCGGTTCACCTTTCGCGGTCTCGCAGTTTCGCTGATTTTTTTTCATGCAATTTTGCATGCTTGTTTTTTTTTTTTTTTTTTACAGCGCACTGTGTTCTGCGTTTTTATCAGGTGGGCCGGTCGCGGCACCGGTCGGCATCACCGCGATTGCTCTCACTGCCTCCGATGCACTTACTGAGTCTGCGGGCTCGGTAAACACCGCAGCGGGCCACTCACACCGCCACCCCCGTCTGCAACTCTGGCAACAGCAGAAACTCCGCTCGCTGTTTTGATGCAGAAAAATCCACAGCGCCCCGCTGGATGGTCTCGGTAACCGCAGCCGCAGAGCCCCATGGCCATGACTTGCCTATTGCTCTCACTGCCTCCGATGCGCTTACCAAGTCTGTGGGCTCAGTAAACGCCGCAGCGGGCCACTCACACCGCCCCCATGTCTGCTGTGCAGAGCTGTGGCCAATCTGGCACCACCTCCCTGTCTACTGAATGGAGGTTCGGCCAACTTGGCAACAAGTCCAGAGACTACGCTCGCTGTTTTGATGCAGAGCGCTCCTGCAGCCCGCAAGGATAGACTTCTTGCGGAAAAATCCACAGCACCGCACGGTCTCTGTAACCACAGCTGCAGAGCTCCGTGGCCACTGAGAGAGGTTTGTATTTTTTTTTAATGACCTGGATTTTTTGCATATCCCGCATCTGTTCCCCCGGAGGCAGTGAGTGAAGGGAGAGCATGCGCATTGTGTTCTGCGTGTCTGTTTATAATCTTCTCGCCCAGAAGAAAAAAGAGAGTGTTTACACAGGAGAGAAAATTGATAAAATGTTAATGCCTGTTTGAGAAAAGTGTATAAAGTGTGTAGTGAGGGGTTTTACAGCCTTTAAAACATCTATAATAATTGTAAAAATAATGCTGACTACTTCGCAGATTTCACCTATTGTGGGTTATTTTTAAAACGTAACTCCCGTGATAAACGAGGGACTACTGTATTTGGCTTTTCAGTGTAACTTTGTAACAGGAATAACATATCAAATTGACTCAACAGGGCTGAGGGTGACCTTGGAGCCTGATGCAACTTCAGCCACGACACTATAACCATGTGGCACGTTGTCCCGTTTAACATCATCACTGTGTTACTTCTCAGGATCCCAGCAACAGAACAAAGCCGAGTGGTCGCCCGACACATTCGCTGATTCGCTCATTTCGCTGTCAAACAGAAAGGGATTCAGCCTCAGACAGATCATCCAATCATCATGCAGAAGCTGAGCGTCCGGGCTGGCCAAGGCCCGCCCACTGCCCCATAGACCCCCAGACACGCTGAGCGTCCGATGGGCGGGACAAAGCCCAGCATTTATCCAATGACTCGTCTCGTTTTGCTGCAGTCTTTGCTTCGCTACTGTTTATAGCACTGTGAAGCTGCGGGAATGAGTGAGAGGAAAGCTGCCATGGGACGGGAAGGTGGGGGCGCCGCTCTGCTGTAACGTAACGTAACCACAAACCCCCCCCCGTCAGGACAACCCCCCCACCCCGTGCCGCCACCCCCCCGCGATGCAGCCCCGGGTGGCTGCCCGGTCAGCCCGCCTCCAGGACCGCCCCTGCTGTTAGAGACTGGCAGCTGGAAACCATTCGAAAAATTTATCTGGCTTTTGGTGAAAATTTTACGGGCTTCACAGAGAATAAGGACTGTTACTACAGCTTTAAGGATGGTCGGCTCCGAGCTGCAACGACGAGGCACAAACCACCGGATCATTTCTAAACGGATGGCTCTGTGGATACGAGACCGTCGTGTGCTCTTTCTCTGGTTATCATAAGAGCTGGACATCAGCCATTTTCCGGCAGATTTCACTTTTAACAAGAGATTTTGTCATGGAAAGCCGCGCGGAGGCTTTGCGCATCACGACCGATTCGCTGATGAAGCGAGACAAAGGAACACCTCCATTTCTGAGTGCCAGGGGACAAGTTGGGACATGCCTATCTCGGCTTTCAGTGCTTACCAGTCGAGTGAGTATAAGAGAAATTGTGGAGAGCTGGGCATGTCCCAACTTGTCCTCTAACACTCCGAAATGGCGGTGTTCCTTTGTCTCGCTTCATCAGCAAATCGGTTGTGACACACAAAGCCTCCGCGCGGCTTTCCATGACAAAATCTCTTGTTAAAAGTGAAATCTGCCGGAAAAATGACTGCTGTCCAGCTCTTGTGATAACCAGAGAAAGTGCACACGACGGTCCTGGCTCCACACAGCCATCCGTTTTGAAATGATGTGGTGGTTTGTGCCTCGTCGTCGCAGCTCAGAGCGCGGCGCGCCGACCGTCCTTAAAGCAGTCCTTAAAGCTGTAGTAACAGTCCTTATTCTCTGTGAAGCCCGTAAAATTTTCATCGAAAGCCAGATACATTTTTCGAATGGTTTCCAGGTGCCAGTCTCTAACAGCTTCTGAAAAAATTCTGATGGAAAAAAAATCCTTTTCATTCCGCCATTTCCAGACAATGAAAATCCGACGAGGGGGCGGGACCACTCCTTCCCAAGGCGTGCTCACAGGTGAATGATGTAACCGACAGGTGTGGAAAAACTCACGCATGCGCACGAGGGTTCAAGCATGTCTGATGTAAAAACATATGAATGAAATCCATATAGTCTTTGAAAAAAATAAAAAGGACCGTTACTTTATGGACAGACCTCGTATGTGTTCTATGTCTGTTGTTGACATTCTGCTCATGTCTGTCCTCAGATTGGTCCGTATTCTGAGGTTTGATGGAAATCACCGCTACATAAATAAAACTGGATTTCATTTATTGTGAATGTGATTTGCTAAATTTTAGTGCCTGGCTGTAAACATGTTTATTTCTGCTCTAAAGTTTAACATTTTACCATGGAGTTCTATGGGAATGTGCTCTGTTTTAGAGCCAGCCTCAAGTCGCCAATCAAGGAACTGCAACTTTTTATACTTCTGGCAGAGCTTCATCTGAGGCCATACCCCTTGGTCATTAATGTACACCTTGCAGATCAACAATAGTAAACATACTATAAGTATAGCAGATGATATAATCAATGAGTTTGCATTGACACAAATGATGTGTCCATGTGGCGATGAAGTGCCACCCTGAAGTAGCCAGGATGTTTGGGTAACACAAAAATAGACAGATAAGATAGACAGACTGATTGATCCTAACAACTTCTTTTTTTAACTTTTCAGGTGTGTGAACAGTCCAGCATGGTCTGCAACACCCAACAACTTGGGTGTAAGAACGTTTGCTATGACAAAGCCTTTCCAATCTCCCACATTCGATTCTGGGTCTTTCAAATCATCTTTATCTCTACGCCAACATTACTCTACCTTGGTCATGCCCTTCACATTATTCACAAAGAGAATAAACTATGAGAATATATGCAGACACACTCAGGGACTGAATTCAGCAAACTTCCCAAGTACTCTGACAACAAAGGTCACATCAGGATTAAAGGCAACCTGCTGGAAACCTACATGACTGCCATCTTTTTCAGAATCATTCTGGAGATAGCATTCATCATTGGGCAGTATTATCTTATGGCTTTATCATGAACCCAAGAATTGTTTGCTCCAGAGATCCCTGTCCATTCACTGTGGAGTGCTTCATGTCTCGACCCACCGAGAAGACCATCTTCATTATATTCATGTTGGCGGTGGCCTACGTCTCACTTGTCCTCAACATAATTGAGATGTTGTGAAAGTGTAGTGACACGGACCCACAACAGGGGGCGCAAATGAACGGTCAATAGATGAGCCAAAAGGTAACAATTTAATGTTGTGAAACGTGCACAACGAACATACAGACAATCTCAGAATATAATTACAGTCAAATTACAAAGGTGACGTGTGGGCAGGCTCGAGGATAGAAGACGTCTGTCCTGAGAAGAGCCGGAACCACACGATTTCCGCCCCCACAGAACCTGGTGAATACTGGAGCCGCCAAGTCCCGAATTCCCAGGTGATCACCGTCCCCGACTGTCGGATCTGGTACTGCTGGCGAAGAACAAAGACAGTCAAGTGTGGGTGTGTGTACACCCAGTAACAACAGCGGTGGGAATGCCACCTCCACCTCTCACTCAATATGTTGCAGAGTACCGCAGTGATTCCTCAGGGGAAAAGAGTGCTGTCCTGCACTCACTCATCCTCCACAGAAAAAGGAACCGGTACTCCTGCAAACACTCACAATATACAGATATATTGCAAAAGACACAAACGGCTGAGGATATTACCTCCAATGAAGTATGATATCTCGGCGATGAGGTGGAGATGACGTCTGGTCTTTATGGAGTGCGATGATGAAGAATGTGTGACAGCTGTCAGGAATTAATGAGTGACAGCTGTCACTCCTGGCTGTGTCCGTGGCGGCAGCGCCCTCTCATGCCTGAAGCCCGCACTTCAGGCAGGGCGCCCTTTGGTGGTGGGCCAGCAGTACATCCTCTTCTGGCGGCCCACACAACATGAGATCTTCTACCTGGTGTGTTTTAGCCCATTACGCAGAAAGTCCAAAAGGGCCCCAATGTCTGTGTTGGGTATTTTCTCCTCCAAACATTCTTAAAACCTTGATAAGACAAACAGAGTCAAGAAACACCAGTGAGACAGAAAGTCAAATTTATCACGCGCGGAGTGCAGTCAGGCTGTACACCAAGGCTACACTAAAGTCTGGCCTGCTCTCCCGCTCTTTTTATTAGAGAGGCCCTCATCACATAAAAAACTTGTCCTAAGGGTGGGGGAAGGATGACGCAAGACAAGTTTCTTCCCGTAACCTAAACACATACGTCAATAAGTGCAGCTGTAAGGAAAAACAGTTTCTTTCTTTTACTCTTATCGTCGAAGGTCAGCACATCTTGTTCGTCTGTTGCAGTTATCAGCTGTTCTGCATCTGCCTGGAACACTAAGCATCACATCACAACAGTCAAAACAACCTTCAGTTCTTTTACTCCCAGTTCAGCCTGACCCCGTCATGCTTCACTCCCAGTCGTTAGCGGCTACAAAAACAAGTTGTATAATAATAATAAGTACATCCAGCTCTTCATTCCCAGTTCAGATTGACCCCAGCATGCTAAAACAAGGTTGAATAACACGTACATTCTCAGGGTTAGGTGCAAAACAGCACAACACCGTTCTCATGAGAAAGAAGACAAAGGTACAAATGTTTAACAGTGATAACATATATACAAAATCTTTAACATTCCCCTCCTGTTTATCGCCTGTTAAACATATAGTAGTAGTTATCACCTAGCTTAGCACTTCTTTCTTGAGATTTTCACTAAGAGGTTCATCATGGTACGTAAAGCATCTATTTCAGTGTTTTGAGCTGCTACTATTTTTTCAGTTACATTCATGAACAGACCCAATCGATAATTCAGTGTTTCAATCATTAATGAATTTTTTTTTTTTTTTTCCCCACTCCTATCCAGGGGAACAATGAATGTGCTATTTTATCTCCTACAGACCACAATGTTTGGTCCTTTGGTACATCCGAGCCCCACATGTGATCATGTGGTAACACATCTGGGTATATCAATCTCCTCCGTCTGGTGCTGCCATTCTTCTCTGTGGAGGTCCTTGGCACTACCACATATGTATGGTCAGTCACCTGGGTAGGTGCACACACACCACCCCAATTTGGTGGGAGACTCATGTACAGTCTGGAACCACAAAGCCAATAGATGTCATCATACACCGGAGTACCATTTACAGGTGGTAGCAAAAACTTACTAACATAAGCACATGATTCATCCGTTCCCCATGGACAGGAGCCTGTATAATTACATCCCCGTCCAATGTGATGAAGATAAGTACCATCCACATATTATGTTTTGGCTAGGTTTAAATTATTTGATAAAACATACGTTTGGGTACACAGACGTTTCTTAATTTTACCTACAGTTTTATTCCCTGTCCCGTAAAAGCAAATTGGGAATGGCCGTTGTGATGACAATTTAACGTGATGATATTTTTGCGTTTCCCTTCAGTCTAGTCAATGGAGCAGCACTTGGGCACGCTTGTACGTCCTCTGTTGAAATCCCTATCATATAAGTGGTTGCACTGAGGCAAGTGGTGTTAGAACTGCCCCCGAAATACAGTTTGATTATGCATCCGTATGATAAGACATTCTGTCACCCTAGCAGGGTACGGTTTAGCCGTCAGAGCTGGGTGTGTTGAGGATATAGGTATTTGCGAACGTAATTCCATAGCCAATAAATGAACATCTCTGTACCACAAATTAGTATGGTATATATGAGGGTGTCCATCTGTCTCATTCACATTATGAATAAACCTCTTCTGACGTTGCTTGCGTTGTTCTCTGGCTCGGTCCACAGTGAGCTGCAATTCTTGGGTCAACCATCTGAATCCGAGGAGCACGAAACACACTAAGATCACAACGCAACCGGCTGCCCTACCAACAGTCCGGCAGCGGCGGCGCTGAGCACGCCGCTCCGGGGTCTGCTGTAGTTCAGATCTCCCTGCTTCACTGGCATTGAGACAATCTATTGCTAATTAAATAGACTCCCTTTGTAGCCAGACTTCCCCTTACACTGTGGAGGCAGCCAACACACGCTGTATCTTACAGTGATGTATCCACGTTGATCTCTCCGCTATCTTTACTGCAGTTGGTGTTGTTAACAGCACTTGGTATGGACCTTCCCAACGAGGACTGGACCAGTTCTTCCTCTTAATCACTCTGATGAGCACCCAGTCTCCTGGTAGTCTCCTGAAATTATTCGGCAGTAAATGTGTTTAAGTTATCTCTTTCTGTGTTAATGTCTTTTTCATAAAATTTGCTAATGTTTGTTCCTCATCTGCTGTTTTAGTATCCATGTCAAAATTGGTAGACGATATGGTCGTCCATAAAGTATCTCAAATGGTGTTAACCCTGATGGTGTTGGTGTTATTCTCATATACAATTTTACTAGGTCCAAACATTCAATCCAGGTTCGCCTTGTCTCTTCCACACATTTCCCCAATCCTATTTTCACCGTGCCCTTCGTCCTTTCCACCAATCCTGCACCGTGTGGATGACAAGCACAATGATTTTTGAGATCAATCTGTAGCGCTTCTCCTACGTATTGCACTATTGTATTAACAAAATGCGCTCCATTATCTGAATAAACTGTTTCTGGTATTCCAAATCGTGGAATAATGTCTTTGCACAATGCCTTAGCCACTGTAAGTGCATCTGCATGTTTTGTAGGGAACAATTCTACCCATTTTGAGAAGGCATCAATTATGACTAAACAAAATTCCTTCCCTTCATGTTTACTCAGCTGTATATAATCCATATGAATCACTTGAAAGGGATATTGTGGTGTTGGAAATTTGCCTCCTTGGGGTCTCAAATTGCCTTGTGAGTTGTGTTTTGCACATGTCATGCATGCTCTACAATGCTGTTTTGCATATGCATCGAACCCATAAAGACAAAAAATAGATTGCAATTGCGATATCATACCCCCTGATGAGACATGCGTCACGCCATGGCTCATAATAGCTGCCCATTTAAACATATTTTTTGGCAATATGGGTTTCTTTTGTGGTCACACGTACAAATCATTTGCATATGTAGCTCCTTTATTTATCCACATTTGTTTTTCTCTTGCAGTTGCCTGCTGTTGCATGTCAGCAAGCAGTGTATGACCTAAATGCAAATCCGGAGGGGTGTCATGTAGGAGAAAAATAGAAAGAGCTGCTGCTGCCTTTGCGGTTTTGTCAGCAAAGTCATTTCCTTGTGAAACACTGTCAGAGCCTTTGGTGTGAGCCGCACATTTGCATATAGCAATTCTTTTGGGCAATTTCACAGCCTTCAGTAGTGCAGTTAGGAGAGTGGCATGAGTCACTGGCTTTCCAGATGATGTCACCATTCCACGCTCTTCCCACAGTTTTGCAAACACATGCACTGTGCTGAAAGCGTACTGGCTGTCTGTATAAATTGTTACAGCCGTACCTTTAAACAGATAGCAAGCTGCAGTTAAAGCAACTAATTCAGCTGCTTGTGCTGAAAATGACGATGGCAATGAAGCAGAATCCAATACTTCTGAATTTGTGACAACAGCATATCCAGATTGTGTTTGTCCATAAGCATTTTTAGTGGAAGAACCATCCACATACACAATTGTACTGTTTGGGATGGGTGTGTCCTGGATGTCCGGGCGTGCTTTCGTACAGACTGTAGCTACATCAAGACAATTGTGCGGCTCACCATCCTCAGGTAAAGGTATCAATGTGGAGGGATTCAATGTTGTACAGCGCTCTACCGTAAGGTGTGGTTGTGATAATAGCAAGGACATGCACGAAAGATGTCTTGCTGGGGACAAGAGGCTCATGTTCGTCTGCAACAGAAGTGCAGAAACTGCATGTGGAACTTTCAATGTCAGCTGATGGAATAGAACAACATTACTGCTACTTTGAACAGCCATAGAGGCTGCAATAACAGCTTGTACGCATGGTGGTAGAGCACTTGCCACTGCATCCAATTTAGATGAGTAGTAGGCAACTGGCCTTAATTTTGAGCCATACACTTGAACCAAAACACTAGTCATGAACTTATTCTTACAATCAGCTGTTTGAATGAATGGTTTACTATAATCTGGTAGTGTCAAAACTGTAGATGACACTAATGTTTGTTTTACTTTTACAAAAGCTTCCTCAGCATCTTTGTTCCATTCCAACACGGTTGACATTGAAATATCATCCTTGTACATCAAATCAGAAAGTGGACTAGTCAATTCTGCATAGCAGGGAATCCATGCCCTGCAGTAATTAGTCAGTCCAAGAAATGACATCATCTGCTTTTTTAGTTTGTGGTTTCGGAGCATATAAAATCGCTTCCTTCCTGTCAGACAGGATCGTGCGCCCTGTGGCTGATAATTCATGTCCTAAATATTTTACTTTATCCCTACACAACTGAACTTTGTTTTTACTCACTTTGTGGCCATTATCAAATAAGAAACATAATAATGCTACTGTGTCAGTTATGCAGTTTTCTCGTGTGTCAGAGGCAATCAGAATGTCATCAACATACACTAATAGTTGGCTATCTGCCGGTGGAACGAAATTGGCTAAACATGCTGACATGACTTGAGAATAAATAGTTGGACTCTCTGCGTAACACTGCGGTAATCTGGTGAATGTATATCGTTGTCCTTTAAAGGTAAAAGCAAACCAGAATTGACTATCTGGGTGTACTGGCACAGAGAAAAATGCATTACTTATGTCAATTACTGAGAAACTATTAGAATTTGGTCTCAGCGAATTTAACAAGGTGTGTGGATCTGGGACACATGGTGCTCTTTTAATCACAGCAGCATTTACTGCCTGCAGATCTTGAATCATTCTCCACCCCACTGAGGGCGGAGCCTTTTTTACAGGAAATATGGGTGTGTTACATGGTGAATCTGGACATGGCACTATTACTCCTGCTGTTAATAAATTCTCTACTACTGGCCTGATTCCTTCAATTGCATCAGGTTTCAATGGATACTGTCTTACACATGGTCTGTATTCTGTTTTTGGTCTTATAACTACAGGTTGTGCATTTTTTATCAGTCCTACGTCTGAAGGACCTGTTGTCCACAATCCTGATGGTACCGAAGAGAGAAGATCATCTTCTTCAGGACTCAACTGAAACACTCAGGATTGTGAAGTGGACACATCAATGTGTGTTCCAGCTGTCAGCACCAATGAGACATTAACTGGCACTTTATACAATTTAGTTGATGGACTGAACTCCGTTTGTGGTCCAACTCTGCTCCAATCAGTGGCTGACAAAGCTGTTATGACTGTCAATCCCAGTTCTTGCCATTCTGTCAAATATGGTTTACAAAGTGACACATGTAATGGCATACCTGTGAATCTCAATTTTAAAACATCTTCAGTGGCACCTGTCACTGTTATGACAGCTGTTGAGTTGCCATCATGAATCAAATCGGTCATTGTCAGCTTCACAGGTGAAATATTTTTCAATTTGTTTTCATACACTGGTGTTCCTGGCAATATGCCACTATGGACTCTAAATACACTCTCAAATCTGCATCTAAACTCTGTCCATGGCTCTCCTTCTTCCTGAGTTGTCCTGGTAATTTCAGTATAATTTATCTTTGGTCCTAACACACCTTTTGCACGTGTAATCATAGCTTCCACTCTTGTTTTCAAGACTGGATCATCATGTGGCAATGGTACGCCATCCTGGTCTGCAGGATTCCAGTCTCCGCGTATCTGACTCCATTTAGGGCCACATGCTTTCATCCACACCTGTTGGACTTCAGGTCCACTAAGGTGGTAAGAACTTCTAATGTTTTCTATATCCTGCATAAATCCCTCGATATCGACATGTGGCGATGGTATCATGTCGACTGCTGCTTTGATATCATCAGCATTCCATGTTCGATATACGAGCATGGTTGATCGATGTCCTGCTGTTCCTGCACGAGGATTTGGTACTTCTATCATAGGATAGGCACCTCCCTGGTCACTGTGTTCCACCATGGGAGGGGCTGTGGGCACTTTCGCTTGACTGCGTGTTTGTGGTTTTTCTGGTTTTTCAGGTTTTTCACTTTTTACCTTAGGTTTTACTGCCAAATCATACTGTGGTGGCGGTACATCGTCATCCTCTGGTAGAGGAGATAAGGGTGTTGTTGTCACCGACGATCCAGCCGGCGGTGGTTGCTGAGGCTGTTCTGGTTCTCTGTGCTGAATTATCACATCTTCTTCTGCCTTACCTACAGCTTTCTTTTTCCTTGCTTTCTCTAATCGTCGCTTCTCTGCTCCCTTCTGTCTGTTCTCTGCTTCCTCCTCCCAAAATGCCACTAAATCTGCCCCTACTTTCTGCATCTTTTTCTCATCACCTTTATGTTGCTGTTCTAACTCCTTCTTTAGCTTCTGTATACTGATCAGGTTCAGTCGTCCGTCAAAGTCATGTTTATTTATCCAGGTCTCCAATTTCTTTGTTGCTTTTGGATTTTTTTTGCTTCCATAAATTTCCAGTCGTCAGTTGATAAATTTTCCTTATTTTTAGACGTCTTACCCCCCATTTTTATTATCCCTTGTTATAATTTGGACTTCAGACGGGGGCACACCTAGGGTGTTCTAAATCTGAAGTTTTCACACTTTCTTTGGACGTGACAATTAATTTGCCGTCGTGTGGTTGATTCCTTTCACCTCCCCGTAGGAAGCGGAATCACTTGCCTCTGCTTCCACACGCACGGTTGTCACTAACGTTGTCCAAAGTATTACACTTTCACACAGTTATTTACACTTACACAAAACACTATTTACACATAGAAACACTTTTAATAATCGTACGCGTATTCTTATGCCAGGGGAGCTCGCCCTCCTGTGAAATTTAACTAATGTCCTGCATTAGGGGACTCCGCCGTCCCTGCCAAATTTAACTGCTTTTTTACAGTGCACGTATTTCTACCCGGGATTTCCTTTATGTATTAAAACAGAGGAGTCCGTATCCTCCTTCTGGAATTTAACTACGTGCGTCCCTCGCAACCGTAGAGGAGTCCGCCCTCCTTACAGAGTTTAACTGTGTTTCATTAACAGACGATTCTGTATCATCGCTTACGGAGTTTAACTGTTTTATGTGATCACTTTTATCCCCTACCGGTACGCGTATATAAACAGAGGAGTCCGCACCCTCCTTACAGAGTTTAACTGCTTTGCATTAACAGACGATTCTGTATCATCGCTTGCGGAATTTAGCTGTTTATGTGATCTGATCACCACTCACTCAGTACTGTTTACAAAGAAATTTTACTCACTGACTCGACTTCCTGTCTGTCTTCTTCGGGAAAATCTCGTCAACCAGACGATGCCAACGGTGGTCGACAATTGCAGACACGATCAATCGATCGGACCTTGGCCAAGGATTTACGTCTGGACTTGGCGACCCCCGCCGGACACCTCCGGTATTGTTGAGATCCCGGACGAGCCCCCAGTCAATGTTGGGTATTTTCTCCTCCAAACATTCTTAAAACCTTTGATAAGACAAACAGAGTCAAGAAACACCAGTGAGACAGAAAGTCAAATTAATCACGCGCGGAGTGCAGTCCAGGCTGTACACCAAGGCTACACTAAAGTCTGGCCTGTGCTCCCGCTCTTTTTATTAGAGAAGCCCTCATTACATCATAAAACTTGTCCTAAGGGGGGGGGGGGGGGACAACGCGAGACAAGTTTCTTCCCGTAACATAAACACATACGTCAATAAGCGCAGCTGTAAGGACAAACAGTTTCTTTCTTTTACTCTTATCTTTGGAGGTCAGCACATCTCGTTCGTCTGTTGCAGTTATCAGCTGTTGTGCATCTGCCTGGAGTGTCCTGGTCTTCACACTAAGCATCACGTCACAACAGTCAAAACAACCTTCAGTTCTTTTACTCCCAGTTCAGCCTGACCCCGTCATGCTTCACTCCCAGTCGTTAGCGGCTATGAAAACAAGTTGTATAATAATAATAATAAGTACATCCAGCTCTTCATTCCCAGTTCAGATTGACCCCAGCATGCTAAAACAAGGTTGAATAACACATACATTCTCGGGGTTAGGTGCAAACAGCACAACACCGTTTTCATAAGAAAGAAGACGAAGGTACAAATGTTTAACAGTGATAACATATATATATATATATATAAAATCCTTAACAGGCAGCTCTTCTGCAACATTCATCGTCAGAGCCTCAAAAAAATCAGTAACTGATTGGTGTCAGAAGAATCTGTGCTTTAAATTCACCTCCGTCCCCCAGTTGTCTTTTTAATATCAGATGATGTGTCTTCTGTCCTCTATGCCACAGTGTTAGGAGTCAAACAAACATCAGCAATTTCTTGCTTCTTCTCAGGGCAAATGTTCTCCACCAATGGTGTGGCACAGCTTTTGTTAAACTCCGCCCCTGTCAAAGGTTTGTCATGTTTAGTGATGAACTTGATCACTTCCCAGCTTGATTTGGTGATGTTTTCATGATATATCCACTCGAGGTAAGCGGATTTTCAGCATAGAGCACTAGATGCAGAAAGGAAGTAGTTTTCACACAAGTTGAGACAACGTAACGGTACTTAACATGACTGGATGCCACACCCACACAATATAACGCTACCCGACGCCAATTTATGATTCCTGCTGTGCTCCATTCTTGCCGAGCTATAAATCACACAACCTGGCTGCAGCTCCTCTGCACTCTCACCTCCTCATGAGTTCTCTCATGATTGTGTTGAATAAAGTCCATCAACTTCTGCTCACAGACCAATCACCAGGTAGAGGACATGTCCTCACGGAGGACATCTCCACGTCCACTCACGGAATAAATGTAAATAAAATTTATAGCTTGTAGTGCAACTTTCAAAGGAAAGTAATAAGTACGGTGGGATGGACAGTCTCGTTCAGTCATACCTTATTATGAAATATACAGATATGATCCAAATATTTACAGATGGATCTAAAGATCCAGTTACAGGAAAGACAGGAGCAGCAGTTTACATTCCCCAATTTAATAAGTCGATAAAAAAAGACCAGTTGGCTGTCTTTTCTATGGAACTGCTAGAAATTTTTCTTGCACTGTGGTGGGTAGAAGAGCTGAAATTCTGTCACCAGGGCATCTGTTCAGATTCAATGGCAGCATTAATCAGTATTTCAAATGGCAAATCTGTGTGCAGGCCAAACTTGATCAATGAGATTCTTCAAAGCTGATTTAAACTATAACAACAGAATATTTCAGTATGTCCCATGTGGGTTCCATCTCAATCTGAAATTGAGGACAACAAAGCAGCAGATCAGCTGGTAAAACAGTTCTGAAATCAGAAACACAGATCAACATGCCACTTAGTAAATCTGAAGTCAAAACAATCATCAAGACAGAAATGAACAAAGCATGACAAAAACAACGGGACAGAGAATCTAAGGGTCAGGGACAGGTTGTATCAAGGAGATAGGAGAGATGGAGTCACAGGGAAGAAGAAGTAATCACACGACTACATATAGGTCACACAGGTTTAAATCAAACTCTCAGCATAATTGGAAAACATGAAACCTGTCAATGTTTGAGATGCAGCAGAAGAGATGGCTGAGCATGTGTTACTGGAGTGACAAGAATATAACAGACAAAGAAGAATTCTATCAGACAATGTCAGAACACTAGGACAGACCAGTTTAACATAAGAAGGATTACTTTCTTTTTCTACACCTATACCACCAGCTTGGAGGCATGTATTGGCATATTTAAAGGGAACAGAATTATTCAACAGAATATAGAGCCATGTAATTTTCTCCCCCTCCCTTATCTCCACATTATACATCAAGACTTCATTAATGCTCCACACTCCAACAGTTGGTGGCGGTAATGCACCATGTCGGTTTCCAAACCGCCAAAAACTTGATAGAAGAAGAAGAATCCAACGAAGAAGAACTTTCCTTTTTGCGGGTGAGGCTAAAACTAGTTAGCTGCAGACGCTGGAAACTCTTCTCTGAACAGATCAAAGTTCACTCTGTGATCCTCGAATATGTGTTTTTGAAGAGCTCCAGAAGCACAAAGGTCGACAGTAAACCGGAAGAAAAAGAAAAGTCGAAGTTAGCACGAAAAGGTGGAACAGCTGAGAAGGTTGTTGAAGGAGCGGCTAACTGCCGCTAATGCTGAGATATTTGAGTTGGTAAAAACAAAGACATCGCAGAGCAGCAAGAAGAAACTAGTCAACGTGCTGGATGCTGTTTTCAAGCCTGAAGTTCGCTGAACCAGAGCAGGTTTGTCCACTAAACTTTATGTTCTGTATTCAGGTCTCTGCCTAAACAATGGAAACGTGGCGCAGCACCAGGTTGTTACATTCTCAGCACCATCATTCCGATTTTACCGTTTACCATCCTCTACGGCTGAGTAAGCTGGGGTCTCCAGCCTTTAAGAAGCCGCTCAGTCTTAGTTCATCGGGATAGTTAGTATACAGACGGTTGCCCAGTTCCGGATCACCTTTTTTAAAGTCCCGCTATACGGAGCCATAATGCAACTGAAAGTCCTTTAATTGTGTATTGTTGTATTGGGTATTTGGATGTTATTTAGCTGAAAAAGTCTGGGTGGAGTAGCGCTTCTACTTAAAGTGTGAAGCCACATTATGTGTGGTGCAAACATTTGCCAGAAATGGATCACTTTTGCCAGTTCCGGATTCACGACACTCTGTGTCACTTTGGGGGCATTCCTGGCATCTGGCTGGAGCACTTCTAATGTAGAATGATACACACTGTGCCCGAGAATGTGTTTTGAACACAAAATGATATAAATTATACTTATTAAATGAGAATTTACTTCGTTTCGAAAAGCGCTGTTATACGTTTTTACGAGCAAAAAATGAAGTGTGGAGGTGAGATTTCTCACGAATTAAAAAGTAAAAGCCCCCACATTCATGCCCATTCCTGATTTTGAGATGACCCCCAAAGTCCACAAGGCTCACAACTACAGACAAGAGGCTGCTGCTTCAGTGATCCGCAACCGGCAAATTTTAGCGTTGGAGATAAATGCGCGCAGCAGTTAAACAGCAAGACATAACACAATGACATTTTCTACCCAAGTAAGTAAGTATTTTCCCATCTAGAACCAAAAACACCGAACACCGAACCTTTGCTACGTTTTAGAGATTGTTACTTTAAAACTTGCAGGAATGAGTGTGTCAGAAAAAGCGCGCACACTGCAGAAACCGGGATGTTTTGATTCCTCTGCTGATCACAAGGATGGCTGGATCCGGTCGAGCTTGTGGTCGTTTGTAGACAAAACATCAATCTTTCCATTGGTACCAAGTATTAGCTTATTCGTGCTGATTATGAGAAACGGCGGCGCAAAAACTACAGCAGTGATCTGGAACTGGCAATGATCCGGAACTGGGCAAGTGACTGTATTGTTTGCGTGGAGGAAGTTGGTTTATCTATTGCTCTCAAGTTAAACATAATTGCGTGGGTCTTGAGATGAGTGTCGAGGTTGTTCTTAAAGTTGTTTATGCTACTACGACTGATGAAGGATGCTGGTAAAGAATTCCACCAGACTGCTGTTCTATTCAAAAAGATGTGCCTATGGTGCTCTGTTCTGCAGCGATTACGAATTATGGTGTCCTCTTGTGACAGTGCCAACATCCGAAGAGGCCAGCTGCAAGCTAGGTGGGATTACAGGGGAATCTTCAGTGAGAAGTTTATACACTGTAATAAGATCATGTCTCAGCCGATGGTAGACGAGGGTGGGTAGCTTTAGCCTTTTCAGTCGTTCCTCGTATGACAGGTTTTTTCAATTTCAATTTATTTTCATTTATATAGCGCCAAATCAAATCAATTTTATTTATATAGTGCCAAATCACAACAAACAGTTGCCCCAAGGCGCTTTATATTGTAAGGCAAGGCCATACAATAATTATGTAAAACCCCAACGGTCAAAACGACCCCCTGTGAGCAAGCACTTGGCTACAGTGGGAAGGAAAAACTCCCTTTTAACAGGAAGAAACCTCCAGCAGAACCAGGCTTAGGGAGGGGCAGTCTTCTGCTGGGACTGGTTGGGGCTGAGGGAGAGAACCAGGAAAAAGACATGCTGTGGAGGGGAGCAGAGATCAATCACTAATGATTAAATGCGGAGTGGTGCATACAGAGCAAAAAGAGAAAGAAACACTCCGTGCATCATGGGAACCCCCCAGCAGTCTAAGTCTATAGCAGCATAACTAAGTGATGGTTCAGGGTCACCTGATCCAGCCCTAACTATAAGCTTTAGCAAAAAGGAAAGTTTTAAGCTTAATCTTAAAGTAGAGAGGGTGTCTGTCTCCCTGATCTGAATTGGGAGCTGGTTCCAGAGGAGAGGAGCCTGAAAGCTGAAGGCTCTGCCTCCCATTCTACTCTTACAAACCCTAGGAACTACAAGTAAGCCTGCAGTCTGAGAGCGAAGCGCTCTATTGGGGTGATACGGTACTATGAGGTCCCTAAGATAAGATGGGACCTGATTATTCAAAACCTTATAAGTAAGAAGAAGAATTTTAAATTCTATTCTAGAATTAACAGGAAGCCAATGAAGAGAATAGAATGAATATGGGCGAGATATGCTCTCTCCTTCTAGTCCCTGTTAGTACTCTAGCTGCAGCATTTTGAATTAACTGAAGGCTTTTCAGGGAACTTTTAGGACAACCTGATAATAGTGAATTACAGTAGTCCAGCCTAGAGGAAATAAATGCATGAATTAGTTTTTCAGCATCACTCTGAGGACAAGACCTTTCTAATTTTTAGAGATATTGCGCAAATGCAAAAAGCAGTCCTACATATTGTTTAATATGCGCATTGAATGACATATCCTGATCAAAATGACTCCAAGATTTCTCACAGTATTAGTAGAGGTCAGGGTAATGCATCCAGAGTAAGGATCTGGTTAGACACCATGTTTCTAAGATTTGTGGGGCCAAGTACAATAACTTCAGTTTTATCTGAGTTTAAAAGCAGGAAATTAGAGGTCATCCATGTCTTTATGTCTGTAAGACAATCCTGCAGTTTAGCTTATTGGTGTGTGTCCTCTGGCTTCATGGATGGATAAAGCTGGGTATTATCTGCGTAACAATGAAAATTTAAGCAATGCCGTCTAAGCACAGAGATGAGTCCACTGTCTGAGGCCATAAGAAGATCATTTGTAACCTTCACTAATGCTGTTCTGTACTATGATGAATTCTAAAACCTGACTGAAACTCTTCAAATAGACCATTTGTTGGGTATTTTCTCCTCCAAACATTCTTAAAACCTTTGATAAGACAAACAGAGTCAAGAAACACCAGTGAGACAGAAAGTCAAATTAATCACGCGCGGAGTGCGGCCAGGCTGTACACCAAGGCTACACTCAAGTCTGGCCTGTGCTCCCGCTCTTTTTATTAGAGATGCCCTCATTACATCATAAAACTTGTCCTAAGGGGGGGGGGACAACGCGAGACAAGTTTCTTCCCGTAACATAAACACATACGTCAATAAGCGCAGCTGTAAGGACAAAACAGTTTCTTTCTTTTACTCTTATCGTCGGAGGTCAGCACATCTCGTTCGTCTGTTGCAGTTATCAGCTGTGTGCATCTGCCTGGAGTGTCCTGGTCTTCACACTAAGCATCACGTCACAACAGTCAAAACAACCTTCAGTTCTTTTACTCCCAGTTCAGCCTGACCCCGTCATGCTTCACTCCCAGTCGTTAGCGGCTACGAAAACAAGTTGTATAATAATAATAATAAGTACATCCAGCTCTTCATTCCCAGTTCAGATTGACCCCAGCATGCTAAAACAAGGTTGAATAACACGTACCTTCTCAGGTTAGTGCAAACAGCACAACACCGTTCTCATAAGAAAGAAGACAAAGGTACAAATGTTTAACAGTGATAACATATATATATATATATATAATATATATATAAAATCCTTAACATTTCCACCTGTTTATCGCCTGTTAACCATATAGTAGGCATCACCCAGCTTAGTTAGTTAGTTTATTAACTTAGTTATTCTGTCCACGTTTTATTAATTGAACACCACCAACAGATGGAAGATTCGAAGATCCAGCTGCTATTTGATCAACCAGTTTATACTCGTCAGGCACTCTCTGGGACCTCCTATTGCGTCAATATATGTTGGATTTCCTACTCCTTTCCAATCTCTTTTTACTCTGTCTGGCTATGCCGTTCGCCAATCCTCAGGAATAAGAGAGGCTGCATATGTCGTAACGTCTCAGGGGTCAGGGGTAGGCTTTAACTGGTAACATAATGATATTAATGCACAATACCTGACACATTTCGTGCAGTCTGTCAAAGATTCTGTTAGCACCACACCACCACCATACATCACTTCGGCTGACTGGTATAAATGAACCGTTTTTCTGTATTATTCGACTATCACCCACTTGTCTTATTACTTTTTTCAGCTAAAGCTTCATAGGCTAAGAGTGTGTTAACTCATCACTCAACAGTTCAAGCTTGAAGACTGGAGTTGTGAGCTTTTCAATATCATCTAATTCTCAGTACAGTCATTATAGTTTTCTCCACTAAGGTCTGACTGTTCAATGCTTGATATTTTGGCATAGTTTGTTGGAAGGCCAGATTACACTGTACAAATGTATTTGACACCATTTTGCCAACCATTGTTTTGATATAAGGGATCACACAACACATGCAAAGTCCAATCAGAATTAGGACTATAATAACTGGTGTCACCATTTTCAATAGTAACTGCCAACATGGTCCTGAAGTCAACCAGGACCAGGGATTCCACCGGTTCACGGCTAGGGTGTCTTTATGCATTGCATCACGAAGTTTATTCAGCTCTTCCAATGCGTCCTGCATATCCACTGAATGAATGGAGTCTGGGATGAAAGTACAGCATGTTGTGTTCTGCTGAACACAACATTCCTCCCTGTGAACCAGTAGCAAGTCTAAAACCATGCGATTTTGCATCACCATGGTACGTAAAGCATCTATTTCAGTGTTTTGAGCTGCTACTATTTTTAGTTACATTCATGAACAGACCCAATCGATAATTCAGAGTTTCAATCATTAATGAATTTTTTCCCACTCCTATCCAGGGGAACAATGAATGTGCTATTTTATCTCCTACAGACCACAATTTTTTGGTCCTTTAGTACATCCGAGCCCCACATGTGATCATGTGGTAACACATCTGGGTATATCAATCTCCTCCGTCTGGTGCTGCCATTCTTCTCTGTGGAGGTCCTACCCCATATGTATGGTCAGTCACCTGGGTAGGTGCACACACACCACCCCATTTGGTGGGAGACTCATGTACAGTCTGGAACCACAAAGCCAATAGATGTCATCATACACCGGAGTACCATTTACAGGTGGTAGCAAAAACTTACTAACATAAGCAACATGATTCATCCGTTCCCCATGGACAGGAGCCTGTATAATTACATCCCCGTCCAATGTGATGAAGATAGTACCATCCACATATTATGTTTTGGCTAGGCCTTAATTATTTGATAAAACATACGTTTGGGTACACAGACGTTTCTTAATTTTACCTACAGTTTATTCCCTGTCCCGTAAAAGCAATTTGGGAATGGCCGTTGTGATGACAATTTAACGTGATGATATTTTTGCATTTCCCTTCAGTCTAGTCAATGGAGCAGCACTTGGGCACGCTTGTACGTCCTCTGTTGAAATCCCTATCATATAAGTGGTTGCACTGAGGCAAGTGGTGTTAGAACTGCCCCCGAAATGCCATTTGATTATGCATCCGTATGATAAGACATTCTGTCACCCTAGCAGGGTACGGTTTAGCCGTCAGAGCTGGGTGTGTTGAGGATATAGGTATTTGCGAACAAACATAACAATTAGTAACGTAATTCCATAGCCAATAAATGAACATATCTGTACCACATATTAGTATGGTATATATGAGGGTGTCCATCTGTCTCGTTCACATTATGAATAAACCTCTTCTGACGTTGCTTGCGTTGTTCTCTGTAGTTCAGTCATGATTGCTAGGATACAGTGTTGTTAACCACCTCACCTAATAGTGCAAGGATCTCCCTGCTTCACTGGCATTGAGACAATTCTATTGCTAATTAAATAGACTCCCTTGTAGCCAGACTTCCCCTTACACTGTGGAGGCCGCCAACACACGCTGTATCTTACAGTGATGTATCCACGTTGATCTCTCCGCTATCTTTACTGCAGTTGGTGTTGTAACAGCACTTGGTATAGACCTTCCCAACGAGGACTGGACTCTGATGAACACCCAGTCTCCTGGCTAGACTACTGGAAGGCCGTCCTGTGGAAGATCAAAATTATTCGGCAGTAAATGTGTTTAAGTTATCTCTTTCTGTGTTAATGTCTTTTCATAAAATTTGCTAATGTTTGTTCCTCATCTGCTGTTTTAGTATCCATGTCAAAATTGGTAGACGATATGGTCGTCCATAAAGTATCTCAAATGGTGTTAACCCTGATGGTGTTGGTGTTATTCTCATATACAATTTTACTAGGTCCAACATTCAATCCAGGTTCGTTTTGTCTCTTCTATACATTTCCTTAATCTTATTTTTATTGTGCCCTTTGTCCTTTCCACTAATCCGGCACTGTGTGGTTGATAAGCACAATGATTTTTGGAGATTGACCTGTAGCGTTCTCCTACGTATTGCACTATTGTATTAACAAAATGCGCTCCATTATCTGAATAAACTGTTTCTGGTATTCCCAATCGTGGAATGAATGTCTTTGCACAATGCCTTAGCCACATGTAAGTGCATCTGGCATGTTTTGTAGGGAACAATTTCTACCCATTTTGAGAAGGCATCAATTACGACCTAAACAAAATTCCTTCCCTTCATGTTTACTCAGCTGTATATAATCCATGTGAATCACTTGAAAGGGATATTGTGGTTGTTGGAAATTTGCCTCTTTGGGGTCTCAAATTGCCTTGTGAATTGTGTTTTGCACATGTCATGCATGCTCTACAATGCTGTTTTGCATATGCATCGAACCCATAAAGACAAAAAATAGATTGCAATTGCGATATCATACCCCCTGATGAGACTGCGTCACGCCATGGCTCATAATAGCTGCCCATTTAAACATATTTTTTGGCAATATGGGTTTCTTTTGTGGGCATACGTACAAATCATTTGCATACGTAGCTCCTTTATTTATCCACATCTGTTTTTCTTTCAGTTGCCTGCTGTTGCATGTCAGCAAGCAGTGTAGGACCTAAATGCAAATCTGGAGTGGTTTCCTGTACAACAAAAATAGAAGCTGCTGCTGCTTCCTCTTTTGCTGCTCTGTCAGCAAAATCATTTCCTTTTGAAATACTGTCAGAGCCCTTGGTGTGAGCCGCACATTTGCATATAGCAATTTGTTTAGGCAATTTCACAGCCTTCAGTAGTGCAGTTAGGAGTGTGGCATGAGTCACTGGCTTTCCAGATGATGTCACCATTCCACGCTCTTCCCACAGTTTTGCAAACACATGCACTGTGCTAAAGCGTACTGGCTGTCTGTATAAATTGTTACAGCCGTACCTTTAAACAGATAGCAAGCTGCAGTTAAAGCAACTAATTCAGCTGGCTTTGTGCTGAAAATGAGGATGGCAATGAAGCAGACTCCAATACTTCTGAATTTGTGACAACAGCATATCCAGATTGTGTTTGTCCATAAAGCGTTTTTAGTGGAAGAAACCACCACATACACAATTGTACTGTTTGGGATGGGTGTGTCCTGGAGGTCTGGGCGTGCTTTCGTACAGACCGTAGCTACATCAAGACAATTGTGCGGCTCACCATCCCTCAGGTAAAGGTATCAATGTGGATGGATGCAATGTTGTACATCGTTTCTACCGTAAGGTGTGGTTGTGATAATAGCAAGGACATGCACGAAAGATGTCTTGCTGGGGACAAAAAGGCTCATGTTTGTCTGCAACAGAAGTGCAGAAACTGCATGTTGAACTTTCAGTGTCAACTGATGGAATAGAACAACATTACTTCTACTTTGAACAGCCATAGAGTCTGCAACAACAGCCTGTACACATGGTGGTAGAGCACTTGCCACTGCATCCAATTTAGAGAGTAGTAGGCAACTGGCCTTAATTTTGAGCCATACACTTGAACCAAAACACTAGTCATGAACTTATTCTTACAATCAGCTGTTTGAATGAATGGTTTACTATAATCTGGTAGTGCCAAAACTGTGGATGACACTAATGTTTGTTTTACTTTTACAAAAGCTTCCTCAGCATCTTTGTTCCATTCCAACACGGTTGACATTGAAATATCATCCTTGTACATCAAATCAGAAAGTGGACTAGTCAATTCTGCATAACAGGGAATCCATGCCCTGCAGTAATTAGTCAGTCCAAGAAATGACATCATCTGCTTTTTGGTTTGTGGTTTTGGAGCGTGTAAAATTGCTTCCTTCCTGTCAGACAGGATTGTGCGCCCTGTGGCTGATAATTCATGTCCTAAATATTTTACTTTATCCCTACACAACTGAACTTTGTTTTTACTCACTTTGTGGCCATTATCAAATAAGAAACATAATAATGCTACTGTGTCAGTTATGCAGTTTTCTCGTGTGTCAGAATGTCATCAACATACACTAATAGTTGGCTATCTGCCGGTGGAACAAAATTGGCTAAACATGCTGACATGACTTGAGAATAAATAGTTGGACTCTCTGCGTAACCCTGCGGTAATCTGGTAAATGTATATCGTTGTCCTTTAAAGGTAAAAGCAAACCAGAATTGACTATCTGGGTGTACTGGCACAGAGAAAAATGCATTACTTATGTCAATTACTGAGAAACTATTAGAATTTGGTCTCAGCGAATTTAACAAGGTGTGTGGATCTGGGACACATGGTGCTCTTTTAATCACAGCAGCATTTACTGCCTGCAGATCTTGAATCATTCTCCACCCCACTGAGGGCGGAGCCTTTTTTACAGGAAATATGGGTGTGTTACATGGTGAATCTGGACATGGCACTATTACTCCTGCTGTTAATAAATTCTCTATTACTGGCCTGATTCCTTCAATTGCATCAGGTTTCAATGGATACTGTCTTACACATGGTCTGTATTCTGTTTTTGGTCTTATAACTACAGGTTGTGCATTTTTTATCAGTCCTACGTCTGAAGGACCTGTTGTCCACAATCCTGATGGTACCGAAGAGAGAAGATCATCTTCTTCAGGACTCAACTGAAACACTCAGGATTGTGAAGTGGACACATCAATGTGTGTTCCAGCTGTCAGCACCAATGAGACATTAACTGGCACTTTATACAATTTAGTTGATGGACTGAACTCCGTTCGTGGTCCAACTCTGCTCCAATCAGTGGCTGACAAAGCTGTTATGACTGTCAGTCCCAATTCTTGCCATTCTGTCAAATATGGTTTACAAAGTGACACATGTAATGGCATACCTGTGAATCTCAATTTTAAACATCTTCAGTGGCACCTGTTACTGTTATGACAGCTGTTGAGTTGCCATCATGAATCAAATCGGTCATTGTCAGCTTCACAGGTGAAATATTTTCAATTTGTTTTCATACACTGGTGTTCCTGGCAATATGCCACTATGGACTCTAAATACACTCTCAAATCTGCATCTAAACTCTGTCCATGGTTCTCTTTCTGAGTTGTCCTGGTAATTTCAGTATAATTTATCTTTGGTCCTAACACACCTTTTGCACGTGTAATCATAGCTTCCACTCTTGTTTTCAAGACTGGATCATCATGTGGCAATGGTACGCCATCCTGGTCTGCAGGATTCCAGTCTCCGCGTATCTGACTCCATTTTAGGGCCACATGCTTTCATCCACACCTGTTGGACTTCAGGTCCACTAAGGTGGTAAGAACTTCTAATGTTTTCTATATCCTGCATAAATCCCTCAATATCGACATGTGGCGATGGTATCATGTCGACTGCTGCTTTGATATCATCAGCATTCCATGTTCGATATACGAGCATGGTTGATTGATGTCCTGCTGTTCCTGCACGAGGATTTGGTACTTCTATCATAGGATAGGCACCTCCCTGGTCACTGTGTTCCACCATGGGAGGGGCTGTGGGCACTTTCGCTTGACTGCGTGTTTGTGGTTTTTCTGGTTTTTCACTTTTTACCTTAGGTTTTACTGCCAAATCATACTGTGGTGGCGGTACATCGTCATCCTCTGGTAGAGGAGATAAGGGTGTTGTTGTCACCGACGATCCAGCCGGCGGTGGTTGCTGAGGCTGTTCTGGTTCTCTGTGCTGAATTATCACATCTTCTTCTGCCTTACCTACAGCTTTCTTTTCCTTGCTTTCTCTAATCGTCGCTTCTCTGCTCCCTTCCGTCTGTTCTCTGCTTCCTCCTCCCAAAATGCCACTAAATCTGCCCCTACTTTCTGCATCTTTTTCTCACACCTTTATGTTGCTGTTCTAACTCCTTCTTTAGCTTCTGTATACTGATCAGGTTCAGTCGTCCGTCAAAGTCATGTTTATTTATCCAGGTCTCCAATTTCTTTGTTGCTTTTGGATTTTTTTGCTTCCATAAATTTCCAGTCGTCAGTTGATAAATTTTCCTTATTTTTAGACGTCTTACCCCCCCTTTTTATTATCCCTTGTTATAATTTGGACTTCAGACGGGGGCACACCTAGGGTGTTCTAAATCTGAAGTTTTCACACTTTCTTTGGACGTGACAATTAATTTGCCGTCGTGTGGTTGATTCCTTTCACCTCCCGTAGGAAGCGGAATCACTTGCCTCTGCTTCCACACGCACGGTTGTCACTAACGTTGTCCAAAGTATTACACTTTCACACAGTTATTTACACTTACACAAACACTATTTACACATAGAAACACTTTTAATAATCGTACGCGTATTCTTAGCCCAGGGGAGCTCGCCCTCCCGTGAAATTTAACTAATGTCCTGCATTAGGGGACTCCGCCGTCCCTGCCAGATTTAACTGCTTTTTTACAGTGCACGTATTTCTACCCGGGATTTCCTTTACGTATTAAAACAGAGGAGTCCGTATCCTCCTTCCGGAATTTAACTACGTGCGTCCCTCGCAACCGTAGAGGAGTCCGCCCTCCTTACAGAGTTTAACTGTGTTTCATTAACAGACAATTCTGTATCATCGCTTACGGAGTTTAACTGTTTTATGTGATCACTTTTATCCCTACCGGTACGCGTATATAAACAGAGGAGTCCGCACCCTCCTTACAGAGTTTAACTGCTTTGCATTAACAGACGATTCTGTATCATCGCTTGCGGAATTTAACTGTTTATGTGATCTGATCACCACTCACTCAGTACTGTTTACAAAGAAATTTTACTCACTGACTCGACTTCCTGTCTGTCTTCTTCGGGAAAATCTCGTCAACCAGACGATGCCAACGGTGGTCGACAATTGCAGACACGATCAATCGATCGGACCTTGGCCAAGGATTTACGTCTGGACTTGACGACCTCCGCTGGACACCTCCGGTATTGTTGAGATCCCGGACGTAGCCCCCAGTCAATGTTGGGTATTTTTTCCTCCAAACATTCTTAAAACCTTTGATAAGACAAACAGAGTCAAGAAACACCAGTGAGACAGAAAGTCAAATTAATCACGCGCGGAGTGCGGCCAGGCTGTACACCAAGGCTACACTCAAGTCTGGCCTGTGCTCCCGCTCTTTTTATTAGAGATGCCCTCATTACATCATAAAACTTGTCCTAAGGGGGGGGGGGGGACAATGCGAGACAAGTTTCTTCCCGTAACATAAACACATACGTCAATAAGCGCAGCTGTAAGGACAAACAGTTTCTTTCTTTTACTCTTATCGTCGGAGGTCAGCACATCTCGTTCGTCTGTTGCAGTTATCAGCTGTTGTGCATCTGCCTGGAGTGTCCTGGTCTTCACACTAAGCATCACGTCACAACAGTCAAAACAACCTTCAGTTCTTTTACTCCCAGTTCAGCCTGACCCCGTCATGCTTCACTCCCAGTCGTTAGCGGCTATGAAAACAAGTTGTATAATAATAATATAATACATCCAGCTCTTCATTCCCAGTTCAGATTGACCCCAGCATGCTAAAACAAGGTTGAATAACACGTACATTCTCAGGGTTAGTGCAAACAGCACAACACCGTTTTCATAAGAAAGAAGACGAAGGTACAAATGTTTAACAGTGATAACATATATATATATATATATATATATATAAAATCCTTAACACCATTCCTCTGCAGATGATCACTTAGCTGTTTTACAACTACCCTTTCAAGAATTTTTGAGAGAAAAGGAAGGTTGGAGATTGGCCTATAATTAGCTAAGATAGTTGGGTCAAGTGGTGGCTTTTTAAGTAATGGTTTAATTACTGCCACCTTAAAAGCCTGTGGTACATAGCCAACTAATAAAGATAGATTGATCATATTTAAGATCGAAGCATTAATTAATGGTAGGGCTTCCTTGAGCAGCCTGGTAGGGATGGGGTCTAATAGACATGTTGATGGTTTGGAGGAAGTAACTAATGAAAATAACTCAGACAGAACAATCGGAGAGAAAGAGTCTAACCAAATACCGGCATCACTGAAAGCCCAAAGATAACGATACGTCTTTGGGATGGTTATGAGTAATTTTTTCTCTAATAGTTAAAATTTTATTAGCAAAGAAAGTCATGAAGTCATTACTAGTTAAAGTTAAAGGAATACTCGGCTCAATAGAGCTCTGACTCTTTGTCAGACTGGCTACAGTGCTGAAAAGAAACCTGGGGTTGTTCTTATTTTCTTCAATTAGTGATGAGTAGTAAGATGTCCTAGCTTTACGGAGGGCTTTTTTATAGAGCAACAGACTCTTTTTCCAGGCTAAGTGAAGATCTTCTAAATTAGTGAGGCGCCATTTCCTCTCCAACTTACGGGTTATCTGCTTTAAGCTGTGAGTTTGTGAGTTATACCACAGAGTCAGGCACTTCTGATTTAAAGCTCTCTTTTTCAGAGGAGCTACAGCATCCAAAGTTGTCTTCAATGAGGATGTAAAACTATTGACGAGATACTCTATCTCACTTACAGAGTTTAGGTAGCTACTCTGCACTGTGTTGGTATATGGCATTAGAGAACATAAAGAAGGAATCATATCCTTAAACCTAGTTACAGCACTTTCTGAAAGACTTCTAGTGTAATGAAACTTATTCCCCACTGCTGGCTAGTCCATCAGAGTAAATGTAAATGTTATTAAGAAATGATCAGACAGAAGGGAGTTTTCAGGGAATACTATTAAGTCTTCAATTTCCATACCATAAGTCAGAACAAGATCTAAGATATGATTAAAGTGGTGGGTGGACTCATTTACATTTTGAGCAAAGCCAATTGAGTCTAATAATAGATTAAATGCAGTGTTGAGGCTGTCATTCTCAGCATCTGTGTGGATGTTAAAATCGCCCACTATAATTATCTTATCTGAGCTAAGCACTAAGTCAGACAAAAGGTCTGAAAATTCACAGAGAAACTCACA
This sequence comes from Thalassophryne amazonica, assembly GCF_902500255.1. Lineage (NCBI taxonomy): Eukaryota > Metazoa > Chordata > Actinopteri > Batrachoidiformes > Batrachoididae > Thalassophryne > Thalassophryne amazonica. The sequence continues at coordinate 130,371,625 of NC_047105.1, forward strand.
GTAACGACCAGGTGGATGATAGATAATAACAAATAAAACTGGTTTTGGGACTTCCAATTTGGATGGACAAGACTAAGAGTCAAGCTTTCAAATGAATTAAAGCTCTGTCTGGGTTTTGGATTAATTAATAAGCTGGAATGGAAGATTGCTGCTAATCCTCCGCCTCGGCCCGTGCTACGAGCATTCTGGCAGTTAGTGTGACTCGGGGGTGTTGACTCATTTAAACTAACATATTCATCCTGCTGTAACCAGGTTTCTGTAAGGCAGAATAAATCAATATGTTGATCAATTATTATATCATTTACTAACAGGGACTTAGAAGAGAGAGACCTAATGTAAAATCACAACAGAGTTGCCTCAAAGCGCTTCACACAGGTAAGGTCTAACCTTACCAACCCCCAGAGCAACAGTGGTAAGGAAAAACTCCCTCTGAGGAAGAAACCTCAAGCAGACCAGACTCAAAGGGGTGACCCTCTGCTTGGGCCATGCTACAAACATAAATTACAGAACAATTCACGGACGAATATACAAGAAATGCTATTGGCGCACAGGCGCACAACAACTTGATATAAATTCATTAAAATATGAAATCCAGCATCCTGATGAAGTGGTGTAGAAGAGGATTTTCTTAAAAAGAAGAGCTGAAAGTTCAGCTACAATTTGACAGAAAGTACATTTGAGATGATAGCCTAGATTTGATGTTTTGGTGAAAGAAACTTTTGTATTTCTTCATAACTGATATAAATAAAGTCCAGACATATTCAGTGACTTGGAAATGTTCATGTGTGGTACTTACCATTACTATATATGCAGACAGGGGGAGGAAAAACAAATCCACATTTTGACTATGTCAGTGTTTTGGCCCCTTTAACCCTTACCCTAAAAGGGGCCGTAATTTTCCTCCCAAAGGGATTTTTGTCTAAAAAACACAATTTTTGTCCATTTGGACAATACATCTTCCCCTAAAGAAAACTTCAGTGGCCTATTGAAACATGATATATCACCACCCATTTGAAAGTATCTTTACATTTTGAATAAATCAGCCCTGTACCACCTTTTTTTGGAATGTGTAGCAGGCCTTAATTGTTAACATAAAGGTGTCAAATCTCACTATGATTGGGCATTTTATGGTAAAGGCACCAAATTTTGCATAAACGTTTTCTGATATATACAAAACAGAAAAAAACAACAACTGATACAATCCCTCCATGTGAACCACAATGTAAAATAAAAGTGAACAGGTTTACCATTAGCAGTGCTACAAGGTGTGGACTTGGCCTTCCTAATCCTTCCATTAATTCCACTTATACACGTCGATAGTGAACAGTCTTCACACATTCTATCGCAGTGGAGGCAACACATCTCACAAACTCTTTACCTCAGTTTATGTGTCCTCTCAAAAGCAAACAGGACTTGGACACGCCCTAAATGCATTGATGCTGCTTCTTATGCACCTGTCACCAAGACAGGGCCCTAAGATCTAGGCTTTCAGTGATAACCTATACTCAGCCCTCAGCAACGTGTCTGTATATTCTCATATTTTCAAATTCATTCATGTCTCTGGGAGCTCAACCTGCTATGCTCAGAGATATATTAGGATGAAGGTTCAAGTCTTTAGGTTCCTGATGTTTCTTGTATTACTGGAGGATTGAGAGTCCTGGAATCTAACCAGTGTTCTAAGGTAGTGACTGGATGTCTTTGGTCCTTGGAACTTTCCATGGAATCCCTGGGTACCACGAGCACGACTTTGTGTCAAATGGGTGGTTACTCATGGAGAGGCAACTGTATTATTCCATGTCAAACTGCCATATCTAGTGTATTTCTTTGATTTTGAATAATCGAAAAATATGAACGACATGTCAAATTTTGGGATTGCTGCTATTTTCAGGCTTTTGTGGAAGCCAGATTATATAATATAGATCAAAACATACTCAATCTTCCCACTCTGCGCAAAAAGAAAGCCCAGGGTCTGTGAATCTAATTACAAGTGAGTTTTAAAGTCTAAATTTGGGACAAACACTGTTTTCACAAAATGTGAAAAAAATCACTGAAATGTCTTCTGTAACTTTAACATTTTTGAAGATACAAACCTAATACAGTGGTCCCTCGCTATAAAGCGGTTCACCTTTCGCGGTCTCGCAGTTTCGCTGATTTTTTTTCATGCAATTTTGCATGCTTGTTTTTTTTTTTTTTTTTTACAGCGCACTGTGTTCTGCGTTTTTATCAGGTGGGCCGGTCGCGGCACCGGTCGGCATCACCGCGATTGCTCTCACTGCCTCCGATGCACTTACTGAGTCTGCGGGCTCGGTAAACACCGCAGCGGGCCACTCACACCGCCACCCCCGTCTGCAACTCTGGCAACAGCAGAAACTCCGCTCGCTGTTTTGATGCAGAAAAATCCACAGCGCCCCGCTGGATGGTCTCGGTAACCGCAGCCGCAGAGCCCCATGGCCATGACTTGCCTATTGCTCTCACTGCCTCCGATGCGCTTACCAAGTCTGTGGGCTCAGTAAACGCCGCAGCGGGCCACTCACACCGCCCCCATGTCTGCTGTGCAGAGCTGTGGCCAATCTGGCACCACCTCCCTGTCTACTGAATGGAGGTTCGGCCAACTTGGCAACAAGTCCAGAGACTACGCTCGCTGTTTTGATGCAGAGCGCTCCTGCAGCCCGCAAGGATAGACTTCTTGCGGAAAAATCCACAGCACCGCACGGTCTCTGTAACCACAGCTGCAGAGCTCCGTGGCCACTGAGAGAGGTTTGTATTTTTTTTAATGACCTGGATTTTTTGCATATCCCGCATCTGTTCCCCCGGAGGCAGTGAGTGAAGGGAGCATGCGCATTGTGTTCTGCGTGTCTGTTTATAATCTTCTCGCCCAGAAGAAAAAAGAGAGTGTTTACACAGGAGAGAAAATTGATAAAATGTTAATGCCTGTTTGAGAAAAGTGTATAAAGTGTGTAGTGAGGGGTTTTACAGCCTTTAAAACATCTATAATAATTGTAAAAATAATGCTGACTACTTCGCAGATTTCACCTATTGTGGGTTATTTTTAAAACGTAACTCCCGTGATAAACGAGGGACTACTGTATTTGGCTTTTCAGTGTAACTTTGTAACAGGAATAACATATCAAATTGACTCAACAGGGCTGAGGGTGACCTTGGAGCCTGATGCAACTTCAGCCACGACACTATAACCATGTGGCACGTTGTCCCGTTTAACATCATCACTGTGTTACTTCTCAGGATCCCAGCAACAGAACAAAGCCGAGTGGTCGCCCGACACATTCGCTGATTCGCTCATTTCGCTGTCAAACAGAAAGGGATTCAGCCTCAGACAGATCATCCAATCATCATGCAGAAGCTGAGCGTCCGGGCTGGCCAAGGCCCGCCCACTGCCCCATAGACCCCCAGACACGCTGAGCGTCCGATGGGCGGGACAAAGCCCAGCATTTATCCAATGACTCGTCTCGTTTTGCTGCAGTCTTTGCTTCGCTACTGTTTATAGCACTGTGAAGCTGCGGGAATGAGTGAGAGGAAAGCTGCCATGGGACGGGAAGGTGGGGGCGCCGCTCTGCTGTAACGTAACGTAACCACAAACCCCCCCCCGTCAGGACAACCCCCCCACCCCGTGCCGCCACCCCCCCGCGATGCAGCCCCGGGTGGCTGCCCGGTCAGCCCGCCTCCAGGACCGCCCCTGCTGTTAGAGACTGGCAGCTGGAAACCATTCGAAAAATTTATCTGGCTTTTGGTGAAAATTTTACGGGCTTCACAGAGAATAAGGACTGTTACTACAGCTTTAAGGATGGTCGGCTCCGAGCTGCAACGACGAGCACAAACCACCGGATCATTTCTAAACGGATGGCTCTGTGGATACGAGACCGTCGTGCTCTTTCTCTGGTTATCATAAGAGCTGGACATCAGCCATTTTCCGGCAGATTTCACTTTTAACAAGAGATTTTGTCATGGAAAGCCGCGCGGAGGCTTTGCGCATCACGACCGATTCGCTGATGAAGCGAGACAAAGGAACACCTCCATTTCTGAGTGCCAGGGGACAAGTTGGGACATGCCTATCTCGGCTTTCAGTGCTTACCAGTCGAGTGAGTATAAGAGAAATTGTGGAGAGCTGGGCATGTCCCAACTTGTCCTCTAACACTCCGAAATGGCGGTGTTCCTTTGTCTCGCTTCATCAGCAAATCGGTTGTGACACACAAAGCCTCCGCGCGGCTTTCCATGACAAAATCTCTTGTTAAAAGTGAAATCTGCCGGAAAAATGACTGCTGTCCAGCTCTTGTGATAACCAGAGAAAGTGCACACGACGGTCCTGGCTCCACACAGCCATCCGTTTTGAAATGATGTGGTGGTTTGTGCCTCGTCGTCGCAGCTCAGAGCGCGGCGCGCCGACCGTCCTTAAAGCAGTCCTTAAAGCTGTAGTAACAGTCCTTATTCTCTGTGAAGCCCGTAAAATTTTCATCGAAAGCCAGATACATTTTTCGAATGGTTTCCAGGTGCCAGTCTCTAACAGCTTCTGAAAAAATTCTGATGGAAAAAAAATCCTTTTCATTCCGCCATTTCCAGACAATGAAAATCCGACGAGGGGGCGGGACCACTCCTTCCCAAGGCGTGCTCACAGGTGAATGATGTAACCGACAGGTGTGGAAAAACTCACGCATGCGCACGAGGGTTCAAGCATGTCTGATGTAAAAACATATGAATGAAATCCATATAGTCTTTGAAAAAAATAAAAAGGACCGTTACTTTATGGACAGACCTCGTATGTGTTCTATGTCTGTTGTTGACATTCTGCTCATGTCTGTCCTCAGATTGGTCCGTATTCTGAGGTTTGATGGAAATCACCGCTACATAAATAAAACTGGATTTCATTTATTGTGAATGTGATTTGCTAAATTTTAGTGCCTGGCTGTAAACATGTTTATTTCTGCTCTAAAGTTTAACATTTTACCATGGAGTTCTATGGGAATGTGCTCTGTTTTAGAGCCAGCCTCAAGTCGCCAATCAAGGAACTGCAACTTTTTATACTTCTGGCAGAGCTTCATCTGAGGCCATACCCCTTGGTCATTAATGTACACCTTGCAGATCAACAATAGTAAACATACTATAAGTATAGCATGATATAATCAATGAGTTTGCATTGACACAAATGATGTGTCCATGTGGCGATGAAGTGCCACCCTGAAGTAGCCAGGATGTTTGGGTAACACAAAAATAGACAGATAAGATAGACAGACTGATTGATCCTAACAACTTCTTTTTTTAACTTTTCAGGTGTGTGAACAGTCCAGCATGGTCTGCAACACCCAACAACTTGGGTGTAAGAACGTTTGCTATGACAAAGCCTTTCCAATCTCCCACATTCGATTCTGGGTCTTTCAAATCATCTTTATCTCTACGCCAACATTACTCTACCTTGGTCATGCCCTTCACATTATTCACAAAGAGAATAAACTATGAGAATATATGCAGACACACTCAGGGACTGAATTCAGCAAACTTCCCAAGTACTCTGACAACAAAGGTCACATCAGGATTAAAGGCAACCTGCTGGAAACCTACATGACTGCCATCTTTTTCAGAATCATTCTGGAGATAGCATTCATCATTGGGCAGTATTATCTTATGGCTTTATCATGAACCCAAGAATTGTTTGCTCCAGAGATCCCTGTCCATTCACTGTGGAGTGCTTCATGTCTCGACCCACCGAGAAGACCATCTTCATTATATTCATGTTGGCGGTGGCCTACGTCTCACTTGTCCTCAACATAATTGAGATGTTGTGAAAGTGTAGTGACACGGACCCACAACAGGGGGCGCAAATGAACGGTCAATAGATGAGCCAAAAGGTAACAATTTAATGTTGTGAAACGTGCACAACGAACATACAGACAATCTCAGAATATAATTACAGTCAAATTACAAAGGTGACGTGTGGGCAGGCTCGAGGATAGAAGACGTCTGTCCTGAGAAGAGCCGGAACCACACGATTTCCGCCCCCACAGAACCTGGTGAATACTGGAGCCGCCAAGTCCCGAATTCCCAGGTGATCACCGTCCCCGACTGTCGGATCTGGTACTGCTGGCGAAGAACAAAGACAGTCAAGTGTGGGTGTGTGTACACCCAGTAACAACAGCGGTGGGAATGCCACCTCCACCTCTCACTCAATATGTTGCAGAGTACCGCAGTGATTCCTCAGGGGAAAAGAGTGCTGTCCTGCACTCACTCATCCTCCACAGAAAAAGGAACCGGTACTCCTGCAAACACTCACAATATACAGATATATTGCAAAAGACACAAACGGCTGAGGATATTACCTCCAATGAAGTATGATATCTCGGCGATGAGGTGGAGATGACGTCTGGTCTTTATGGAGTGCGATGATGAAGAATGTGTGACAGCTGTCAGGAATTAATGAGTGACAGCTGTCACTCCTGGCTGTGTCCGTGGCGGCAGCGCCCTCTCATGCCTGAAGCCCGCACTTCAGGCAGGGCGCCCTTTGGTGGTGGGCCAGCAGTACATCCTCTTCTGGCGGCCCACACAACATGAGATCTTCTACCTGGTGTGTTTTAGCCCATTACGCAGAAAGTCCAAAAGGGCCCCAATGTCTGTGTTGGGTATTTTCTCCTCCAAACATTCTTAAAACCTTGATAAGACAAACAGAGTCAAGAAACACCAGTGAGACAGAAAGTCAAATTTATCACGCGCGGAGTGCAGTCAGGCTGTACACCAAGGCTACACTAAAGTCTGGCCTGCTCTCCCGCTCTTTTTATTAGAGAGGCCCTCATCACATAAAAAACTTGTCCTAAGGGTGGGGGAAGGATGACGCAAGACAAGTTTCTTCCCGTAACCTAAACACATACGTCAATAAGTGCAGCTGTAAGGAAAAACAGTTTCTTCTTTTACTCTTATCGTCGAAGGTCAGCATCTTGTTCGTCTGTTGCAGTTATCAGCTGTTCTGCATCTGCCTGGAACACTAAGCATCACATCACAACAGTCAAAACAACCTTCAGTTCTTTTACTCCCAGTTCAGCCTGACCCCGTCATGCTTCACTCCCAGTCGTTAGCGGCTACAAAAACAAGTTGTATAATAATAATAAGTACATCCAGCTCTTCATTCCCAGTTCAGATTGACCCCAGCATGCTAAAACAAGGTTGAATAACACGTACATTCTCAGGGTTAGGTGCAAAACAGCACAACACCGTTCTCATGAGAAAGAAGACAAAGGTACAAATGTTTAACAGTGATAACATATATACAAAATCTTTAACATTCCCCTCCTGTTTATCGCCTGTTAAACATATAGTAGTAGTTATCACCTAGCTTAGCACTTCTTTCTTGAGATTTTCACTAAGAGGTTCATCATGGTACGTAAAGCATCTATTTCAGTGTTTTGAGCTGCTACTATTTTTTCAGTTACATTCATGAACAGACCCAATCGATAATTCAGTGTTTCAATCATTAATGAATTTTTTTTTTTTTTTCCCCACTCCTATCCAGGGGAACAATGAATGTGCTATTTTATCTCCTACAGACCACAATGTTTGGTCCTTTGGTACATCCGAGCCCCACATGTGATCATGTGGTAACACATCTGGGTATATCAATCTCCTCCGTCTGGTGCTGCCATTCTTCTCTGTGGAGGTCCTTGGCACTACCACATATGTATGGTCAGTCACCTGGGTAGGTGCACACACACCACCCCAATTTGGTGGGAGACTCATGTACAGTCTGGAACCACAAAGCCAATAGATGTCATCATACCGGAGTACCATTTACAGGTGGTAGCAAAAACTTACTAACATAAGCACATGATTCATCCGTTCCCCATGGACAGGAGCCTGTATAATTACATCCCCGTCCAATGTGATGAAGATAAGTACCATCCACATATTATGTTTTGGCTAGGTTTAAATTATTGATAAAACATACGTTTGGGTACACAGACGTTTCTTAATTTTACCTACAGTTTTATTCCCTGTCCCGTAAAAGCAAATTGGGAATGGCCGTTGTGATGAATTTAACGTGATGATATTTTTGCGTTTCCCTTCAGTCTAGTCAATGGAGCAGCACTTGGGCACGCTTGTACGTCCTCTGTTGAAATCCCTATATAAGTGGTTGCACTGAGGCAAGTGGTGTTAGAACTGCCCCCGAAATACAGTTTGATTATGCATCCGTATGATAAGACATTCTGTCACCCTAGCAGGGTACGGTTTAGCCGTCAGAGCTGGGTGTGTTGAGGATATAGGTATTTGCGAACGTAATTCCATAGCCAATAAATGAACATCTCTGTACCACAAATTAGTATGGTATATATGAGGGTGCCATCTGTCTCATTCACATTATGAATAAACCTCTTCTGACGTTGCTTGCGTTGTTCTCTGGCTCGGTCCACAGTGAGCTGCAATTCTTGGGTCAACCATCTGAATCCGAGGAGCACGAAACACACTAAGATCACAACGCAACCGGCTGCCCTACCAACAGTCCGGCAGCGGCGGCGCTGAGCACGCCGCTCCGGGGTCTGCTGTAGTTCAGATCTCCCTGCTTCACTGGCATTGAGACAATCTATTGCTAATTAAATAGACTCCCTTTGTAGCCAGACTTCCCCTTACACTGTGGAGGCAGCCAACACACGCTGTATCTTACAGTGATGTATCCACGTTGATCTCTCCGCTATCTTTACTGCAGTTGGTGTTGTTAACAGCACTTGGTATGGACCTTCCCAACGGTACTGGACCAGTTCTTCCTCTTAATCACTCTGATGAGCACCCAGTCTCCTGGTAGTCTCCTGAAATTATTCGGCAGTAAATGTGTTAAGTTATCTCTTTCTGTGTTAATGTCTTTTTCATAAAATTTGCTAATGTTTGTTCCTCATCTGCTGTTTTAGTATCCATGTCAAAATTGGTAGACGATATGGTCGTCCATAAAGTATCTCAAATGGTGTTAACCCTGATGGTGTTGGTGTTATTCTCATATACAATTTTACTAGGTCCAAACATTCAATCCAGGTTCGCCTTGTCTCTTCCACACATTTCCCCAATCCTATTTTCACCGTGCCCTTCGTCCTTTCCACCAATTGCACCGTGTGGATGACAAGCACAATGATTTTTGAGATCAATCTGTAGCGCTTCTCCTACGTATTGCACTATTGTATTAACAAAATGCGCTCCATTATCTGAATAAACTGTTTCTGGTATTCCAAATCGTGGAATAATGTCTTTGCACAATGCCTTAGCCACTGTAAGTGCATCTGCATGTTTTGTAGGGAACAATTCTACCCATTTGAGAAGGCATCATTATGACAAAAATTCCTTCCCTTCATGTTTACTCAGCTGTATATAATCCATATGAATCACTTGAAAGGGATATTGTGGTGTTGGAAATTTGCCTCCTTGGGGTCTCAAATTGCCTTGTGAGTTGTGTTTGCACATGTCATGCATGCTCTACAATGCTGTTTTGCATATGCATCGAACCCATAAAGACAAAAAATAGATTGCAATTGCGAGATCATACCCCCTGATGAGACTGCGTCACGCCATGGATCATAATAGCTGCCCATTTAAACATATTTTTTGGCAATATGGGTTTCTTTTGGGTCACACGTACAAATCATTTGCATATGTAGCTACTTTATTATCCACATTGTTTTCTCTTGCAGTTGCTGTTGCATGTCAGCAAGCAGTGTATGACCTAAATGCAAATCCGGAGGGGTGTCATGTAGGGAAAAATAGAAAGAGCTGCTGCTGCCTTTGCGGTTTTGTCAGCAAAGTCATTTCCTTGTGAAACACTGTCAGAGCCTTTGGTGTGAGCCGCACATTTGCATATAGCAATTCTTTTGGGCAATTTCACAGCCTTCAGTAGTGCAGTTAGGAGAGTGGCATGAGTCACTGGCTTTCCAGATGATGTCACCATTCCACGCTCTTCCCACAGTTTTGCAAACACATGCACTGTGCTGAAAGCGTACTGGCTGTCTGTATAAATTGTTACAGCCGTACCTTTAAACAGATAGCAAGCTGCAGTTAAAGCAACTAATTCAGCTGCTTGTGCTGAAAATGAGGATGGCAATGAAGCAGAATCCAATACTTCTGAATTTGTGACAACAGCATATCCAGATTGTGTTTGTCCATAAGCATTTTAGTGGAAGAACCATCCACATACCACAATTGTACTGTTTGGGATGGGTGTGTCCTGGATGTCCGGGCGTGCTTTCGTACAGACTGTAGCTACATCAAGACAATTGTGCGGCTCACCATCCTCAGGTAAAGGTATCAATGTGGAGGGATTCAATGTTGTACAGCGCTCTACCGTAAGGTGTGGTTGTGATAATAGCAAGGACATGCACGAAAGATGTCTTGCTGGGGACAAGAGGCTCATGTTCGTCTGCAACAGAAGTGCAGAAACTGCATGTGGAACTTTCAATGTCAGCTGATGGAATAGAACAACATACTGCTACTTTGAACAGCCATAGAGGCTGCAATAACAGCTTGTACGCATGGTGGTAGAGCACTGCCACTGCATCCAATTTAGATTGAGTAGTAGGCAACTGGCCTTAATTTTGAGCCATACACTTGAACCAAAACACTAGTCATGAACTTATTCTTACAATCAGCTGTTGAATGAATGGTTTACTATAATCTGGTAGTGTCAAAACTGTAGATGACACTAATGTTTGTTTTACCTTTTACAAAAGCTTCCTCAGCATCTTTGTTCCATTCCAACACGGTTGACATTGAAATATCATCCTTGTACATCAAATCAGAAAGTGGACTAGTCAATTCTGCATAGCAGGGAATCCATGCCCTGCAGTAATAGTCAGTCCAAGAAATGACATCATCTTGCTTTTTTAGTTTGTGGTTTCGGAGCATATAAAATCGCTTCCTTCCTGTCAGACAGGATCGTGCGCCCTGTGGCTGATAATTCATGTCCTAAATATTTTACTTTATCCCTACAACAACTGAACTTTGTTTTTACTCACTTTGTGGCCATTATCAAATAAGAAACATAATAATGCTACTGTGTCAGTTATGCAGTTTTCTCGTGTGTCAGAGGCAATCAGAATGTCATCAACATACACTAATAGTTGGCTATCTGCCGGGGAACGAAATTGGCTAAACATGCTGACATGACTTGAGAATAAATAGTTGGACTCTCTGCGTACACTGCGGTAATCTGGTGAATGTATATCGTTGTCCTTTAAAGGTAAAAAGCAAACCAGAATTGACTATCTGGGTGTACTGGCACAGAGAAAAATGCATTACTTATGTCAATTACTGAGAAACTATTAGAATTTGGTCTCAGCGAATTTAACAAGGTGTGTGGATCTGGGACACATGGTGCTCTTTAATCACAGCAGCATTTACTGCCTGCAGATTCTTGAATCATTCTCCACCCCACTGAGGGCGGAGCCTTTTTTACAGGAATATGGGTGTGTTACATGGTGAATCTGGACATGGCACTATTACTCCTGCTGTTAATAAATTCTCTACTACTGGCCTGATTCCTTCAATTGCATCAGGTTTCAATGGATACTGTCTTACACATGGTCTGTATTCTGTTTTTGGTCTTATAACTACAGGTTGTGGCATTTTTTATCAGTCCTACGTCTGAAGGACCTGTTGTCCACAATCCTGATGGTACCGAAGAGAGAAGATCATCTTCTTCAGGACTCAACTGAAACACTCAGGATTGTGAAGTGGACACATCAATGTGTGTTCCAGCTGTCAGCACCAATGAGACATTAACTGGCACTTTATACAATTTAGTTGATGGACTGAACTCCGTTTGTGGTCCAACTCTGCTCCAATCAGTGGCTGACAAAGCTGTTATGACTGTCAATCCCAGTTCTTGCCATTCTGTCAAATATGGTTTACAAAGTGACACATGTAATGGCATACCTGTGAATCTCAATTTTAAAACATCTTCAGTGGCACCTGTCACTGTTATGACAGCTGTTGAGTTGCCATCATGAATCAAATCGGTCATTGTCAGCTTCACAGGTGAAATATTTTTCAATTTGTTTTCATACACTGGTGTTCCTGGCAATATGCCACTATGGACTCTAAATACACTCTCAAATCTGCATCTAAACTCTGTCCATGGCTCTCCTTCTTCCTGAGTTGTCCTGGTAATTTCAGTATAATTATCTTTGGTCCTAACACACCTTTTGCACGTGTAATCATAGCTTCCACTCTTGTTTTCAAGACTGGATCATCATGTGGCAATGGTACGCCATCCTGGTCTGCAGGATTCCAGTCTCCGCGTATCTGACTCCATTTAGGGGCCACATGCTTTCATCCACACCTGTTGGACTTCAGGTCCACTAAGGTGGTAAGAACTTCTAATGTTTTCTATATCCTGCATAAATCCCTCGATATCGACATGTGGCGATGGTATCATGTCGACTGCTGCTTTGATATCATCAGCATTCCATGTTCGATATACGAGCATGGTTGATCGATGTCCTGCTGTTCCTGCACGAGGATTTGGTACTTCTATCATAGGATAGGCACCTCCCTGGTCACTGTGTTCCACCATGGGAGGGGCTGTGGGCACTTTCGCTTGACTGCGTGTTTGTGGTTTTTCGGGTTTTTCAGGTTTTTTCACTTTTTACCTTAGGTTTTACTGCCAAATCATACTGTGGTGGCGGTACATCGTCATCCTCTGGTAGAGGAGATAAGGGTGTTGTTGTCACCGACGATCCAGCCGGCGGTGGTTGCTGAGGCTGTTCTGGTTCTCTGTGCTGAATTATCACATCTTCTTCTGCCTTACCTACAGCTTTCTTTTTCCTTGCTTTCTCTAATCGTCGCTTCTCTGCTCCCTTCTGTCTGTTCTCTGCTTCCTCCTCCCAAAATGCCACTAAATCTGCCCCTACTTTCTGCATCTTTTTCTCATCACCTTTATGTTGCTGTTCTAACTCCTTCTTTAGCTTCTGTATACTGATCAGGTTCAGTCGTCCGTCAAAGTCATGTTTATTTATCCAGGTCTCCAATTTCTTTGTTGCTTTTGGATTTTTTTGCTTCCATAAATTTCCAGTCGTCAGTTGATAAATTTTCCTTATTTTTAGACGTCTTACCCCCCATTTTTATTATCCCTTGTTATAATTTGGACTTCAGACGGGGGCACACCTAGGGTGTTCTAAATCTGAAGTTTTCACACTTTCTTTGGACGTGACAATTAATTTGCCGTCGTGTGGTTGATTCCTTTCACCTCCCCGTAGGAAGCGGAATCACTTGCCTCTGCTTCCACACGCACGGTTGTCACTAACGTTGTCCAAAGTATTACACTTTCACACAGTTATTTACACTTACACAAACACTATTTACACATAGAAACACTTTTAATAATCGTACGCGTATTCTTATGCCAGGGGAGCTCGCCCTCCTGTGAAATTTAACTAATGTCCTGCATTAGGGGACTCCGCCGTCCCTGCCAAATTTAACTGCTTTTTTACAGTGCACGTATTTCTACCCGGGATTTCCTTTATGTATTAAAACAGAGGAGTCCGTATCCTCCTTCTGGAATTTAACTACGTGCGTCCCTCGCAACCGTAGAGGAGTCCGCCCTCCTTACAGAGTTTAACTGTGTTTCATTAACAGACGATTCTGTATCATCGCTTACGGAGTTTAACTGTTTTATGTGATCACTTTTATCCCCTACCGGTACGCGTATATAAACAGAGGAGTCCGCACCCTCCTTACAGAGTTTAACTGCTTTGCATTAACAGACGATTCTGTATCATCGCTTGCGGAATTTAGCTGTTTATGTGATCTGATCACCACTCACTCAGTACTGTTTACAAAGAAATTTTACTCACTGACTCGACTTCCTGTCTGTCTTCTTCGGGAAAATCTCGTCAACCAGACGATGCCAACGGTGGTCGACAATTGCAGACACGATCAATCGATCGGACCTTGGCCAAGGATTTACGTCTGGACTTGGCGACCCCCGCCGGACACCTCCGGTATTGTTGAGATCCCGGACGAGCCCCCAGTCAATGTTGGGTATTTTCTCCTCCAAACATTCTTAAAACCTTTGATAAGACAAACAGAGTCAAGAAACACCAGTGAGACAGAAAGTCAAATTAATCACGCGCGGAGTGCAGTCCAGGCTGTACACCAAGGCTACACTAAAGTCTGGCCTGTGCTCCCGCTCTTTTTATTAGAGAAGCCCTCATTACATCATAAAACTTGTCCTAAGGGGGGGGGGGGGGGACAACGCGAGACAAGTTTCTTCCCGTAACATAAACACATACGTCAATAAGCGCAGCTGTAAGGACAAACAGTTTCTTTCTTTTACTCTTATCTTTGGAGGTCAGCACATCTCGTTCGTCTGTTGCAGTTATCAGCTGTTGTGCATCTGCCTGGAGTGTCCTGGTCTTCACACTAAGCATCACGTCACAACAGTCAAAACAACCTTCAGTTCTTTTACTCCCAGTTCAGCCTGACCCCGTCATGCTTCACTCCCAGTCGTTAGCGGCTATGAAAACAAGTTGTATAATAATAATAATAAGTACATCCAGCTCTTCATTCCCAGTTCAGATTGACCCCAGCATGCTAAAACAAGGTTGAATAACACATACATTCTCGGGGTTAGGTGCAAACAGCACAACACCGTTTCATAAGAAAGAAGACGAAGGTACAAATGTTTAACAGTGATAACATATATATATATATATATAAAATCCTTAACAGGCAGCTCTTCTGCAACATTCATCGTCAGAGCCTCAAAAAATCAGTAACTGATTGGTGTCAGAAGAATCTGTGCTTTAAATTCACCTCCGTCCCCCAGTTGTCTTTTTAATATCAGATGATGTGTCTTCTGTCCTCTATGCCACAGTGTTAGGAGTCAACAAACATCAGCAATTTCTTGCTTCTTCTCAGGGCAAATGTTCTCCACCAATGGTGTGGCACAGCTTTTGTTAAACTCCGCCCCTGTCAAAGGTTTGTCATGTTTAGTGATGAACTTGATCACTTCCCAGCTTGATTTGGTGATGTTTTCATGATATATCCACTCGAGGTAAGCGGATTTTCAGCATAGAGCACTAGATGCAGAAAGGAAGTAGTTTTCACACAAGTTGAGACAACGTAACGGTACTTAACATGACTGGATGCCACACCCACACAATATAACGCTACCCGACGCCAATTTATGATTCCTGCTGTGCTCCATTCTTGCCGAGCTATAAATCACACAACTGGCTGCAGCTCCTCTGCACTCTCACCTCCTCATGAGTTCTCTCATGATTGTGTTGAATAAAGTCCATCAACTTCTGCTCACAGACCAATCACCAGGTAGAGGACATGTCCTCACGGAGGACATCTCCACGTCCACTCACGGAATAAATGTAAATAAAATTTATAGCTTGTAGTGCAACTTTCAAAGGAAAGTAATAAGTACGGTGGGATGGACAGTCTCGTTCAGTCATACCTTATTATGAAATATACAGATATGATCCAAATATTTACAGATGGATCTAAAGATCCAGTTACAGGAAAGACAGGAGCAGCAGTTTACATTCCCCAATTTAATAAGTCGATAAAAAAAGACCAGTTGGCTGTCTTTTCTATGGAACTGCTAGAAATTTTTCTTGCACTGTGGTGGGTAGAAGAGCTGAAATTCTGTCACCAGGGCATCTGTTCAGATTCAATGGCAGCATTAATCAGTATTTCAAATGGCAAATCTGTGTGCAGGCCAAACTTGATCAATGAGATTCTTCAAAGCTGATTTAAACTATAACAACAGAATATTTCAGTATGTCCCATGTGGGTTCCATCTCAATCTGAAATTGAGGACAACAAAGCAGCAGATCAGCTGGTAAAACAGTTCTGAAATCAGAAACACAGATCAACATGCCACTTAGTAAATCTGAAGTCAAAACAATCATCAAGACAGAAATGAACAAAGCATGACAAAAAACAACGGGACAGAGAATCTAAGGGTCAGGGACAGGTTGTATCAAGGAGATAGGAGAGATGGAGTCACAGGGAAGAAGAAGTAATCACACGACTACATATAGGTCACACAGGTTTAAATCAAACTCTCAGCATAATTGGAAAACATGAAACCTGTCAATGTTTGAGATGCAGCAGAAGAGATGGCTGAGCATGTGTTACTGGAGTGACAAGAATATAACAGACAAAGAAGAATTCTATCAGACAATGTCAGAACACTAGGACAGACCAGTTTAACATAAGAAGGATTACTTTCTTTTTCTACACCTATACCACCAGCTTGGAGGCATGTATTGGCATATTTAAAGGGAACAGAATTATTCAACAGAATATAGAGCCATGTAATTTTCTCCCCCTCCCTTATCTCCACATTATACATCAGACTTCATTAATGCTCCACACTCCAACAGTTGGTGGCGGTAATGCACCATGTCGGTTTCCAAACCGCCAAAAACTTGATAGAAGAAGAAGAATCCAACGAAGAAGAACTTTCCTTTTTGCGGGTGAGGCTAAAACTAGTTAGCTGCAGACGCTGGAAACTCTTCTCTGAACAGATCAAAGTTCACTCTGTGATCCTCGAATATGTGTTTTTGAAGAGCTCCAGAAGCACAAAGGTCGACAGTAAACCGGAAGAAAAAGAAAAGTCGAAGTTAGCACGAAAAGGTGGAACAGCTGAGAAGGTTGTTGAAGGAGCGGCTAACTGCCGCTAATGCTGAGATATTTGAGTTGGTAAAAACAAAGACATCGCAGAGCAGCAAGAAGAAACTAGTCAACGTGCTGGATGCTGTTTTCAAGCCTGAAGTTCGCTGAACCAGAGCAGGTTTGTCCACTAAACTTTATGTTCTGTATTCAGGTCTCTGCCTAAACAATGGAAACGTGGCGCAGCACCAGGTTGTTACATTCTCAGCACCATCATTCCGATTTTACCGTTTACCATCCTCTACGGCTGAGTAAGCTGGGGTCTCCAGCCTTTAAGAAGCCGCTCAGTCTTAGTTCATCGGGATTAGTTAGTATACAGACGGTTGCCCAGTTCCGGATCACCTTTTTTAAAGTCCCGCTATACGGAGCCATAATGCAACTGAAAGTCCTTTAATTGTGTATTGTTGTATTGGGTATTTGGATGTTATTTAGCTGAAAAAGTCTGGGTGGAGTAGCGCTTCTACTTAAAGTGTGAAGCCACATTATGTGTGGTGCAAACATTTGCCAGAAATGGATCACTTTTGCCAGTTCCGGATCACGACACTCTGTGTCACTTTGGGGGCATTCCTGGCATCTGGCTGGAGCACTTCTAATGTAGAATGATACACACTGTGCCCGAGAATGTGTTTTGAACACAAAATGATATAAATTATACTTATTAAATGAGAATTTACTTCGTTTCGAAAAGCGCTGTTATACGTTTTTACGAGCAAAAAATGAAGTGTGGAGGTGAGATTTCTCACGAATTAAAAAGTAAAAGCCCCCACATTCATGCCCATTCCTGATTTTGAGATGACCCCCAAAGTCCACAAGGCTCACAACTACAGACAAGAGGCTGCTGCTTCAGTGATCCGCAACCGGCAAATTTTAGCGTTGGAGATAAATGCGCGCAGCAGTTAAACAGCAAGACATAACACAATGACATTTTCTACCCAAGTAAGTAAGTATTTTCCCATCTAGAACCAAAAACACCGAACACCGAACCTTTGCTACGTTTTAGAGATTGTTACTTTAAAACTTGCAGGAATGAGTGTGTCAGAAAAAGCGCGCACACTGCAGAAACCGGGATGTTTTGATTCCTCTGCTGATCACAAGGATGGCTGGATCCGGTCGAGCTTGTGGTCGTTTGTAGACAAAACATCAATCTTTCCATTGGTACCAAGTATTAGCTTATTCGTGCTGATTATGAGAAACGGCGGCGCAAAAACTACAGCAGTGATCTGGAACTGGCAATGATCCGGAACTGGGCAAGTGACTGTATTGTTTGCGTGGAGGAAGTTGGTTTATCTATTGCTCTCAAGTTAAACATAATTGCGTGGGTCTTGAGATGAGTGTCGAGGTTGTTCTTAAAGTTGTTTATGCTACTACGACTGATGAAGGATGCTGGTAAAGAATTCCACCAGACTGCTGTTCTATTCAAAAAGATGTGCCTATGGTGCTCTGTTCTGCAGCGATTACGAATTATGGTGTCCTCTTGTGACAGTGCCAACATCCGAAGAGGCCAGCTGCAAGCTAGGTGGGATTACAGGGGAATCTTCAGTGAGAAGTTTATACACTGTAATAAGATCATGTCTCAGCCGATGGTAGACGAGGGTGGGTAGCTTTAGCCTTTTCAGTCGTTCCTCGTATGACAGGTTTTTTCAATTTCAATTTATTTTCATTATATAGCGCCAAATCAAATCAATTTTATTTATATAGTGCCAAATCACAACAAACAGTTGCCCCAAGGCGCTTTATATTGTAAGGCAAGGCCATACAATAATTATGTAAAACCCCAACGGTCAAAACGACCCCCTGTGAGCAAGCACTTGGCTACAGTGGGAAGGAAAAACTCCCTTTTAACAGGAAGAAACCTCCAGCAGAACCAGGCTTAGGGAGGGGCAGTCTTCTGCTGGGACTGGTTGGGGCTGAGGGAGAGAACCAGGAAAAAGACATGCTGTGGAGGGGAGCAGAGATCAATCACTAATGATTAAATGCGGAGTGGTGCATACAGAGCAAAAAGAGAAAGAAACACTCCGTGCATCATGGGAACCCCCCAGCAGTCTAAGTCTATAGCAGCATAACTAAGTGATGGTTCAGGGTCACCTGATCCAGCCCTAACTATAAGCTTTAGCAAAAAGGAAAGTTTTAAGCTTAATCTTAAAAGTAGAGAGGGTGTCTGTCTCCCTGATCTGAATTGGGAGCTGGTTCCAGAGGAGAGGAGCCTGAAAGCTGAAGGCTCTGCCTCCCATTCTACTCTTACAAACCCTAGGAACTACAAGTAAGCCTGCAGTCTGAGAGCGAAGCGCTCTATTGGGGTGATACGGTACTATGAGGTCCCTAAGATAAGATGGGACCTGATTATTCAAAACCTTATAAGTAAGAAGAAGAATTTTAAATTCTATTCTAGAATTAACAGGAAGCCAATGAAGAGAATAGAATGAATATGGGCGAGATATGCTCTCTCCTTCTAGTCCCTGTTAGTACTCTAGCTGCAGCATTTTGAATTAACTGAAGGCTTTTCAGGGAACTTTTAGGACAACCTGATAATAGTGAATTACAGTAGTCCAGCCTAGAGGAAATAAATGCATGAATTAGTTTTTCAGCATCACTCTGAGACAAGACCTTTCTAATTTTAGAGATATTGCGCAAATGCAAAAAAGCAGTCCTACATATTTGTTTAATATGCGCATTGAATGACATATCCTGATCAAAAATGACTCCAAGATTTCTCACAGTATTAGTAGAGGTCAGGGTAATGCCATCCAGAGTAAGGATCTGGTTAGACACCATGTTTCTAAGATTTGTGGGGCCAAGTACAATAACTTCAGTTTTATCTGAGTTTAAAAGCAGGAAATTAGAGGTCATCCATGTCTTTATGTCTGTAAGACAATCCTGCAGTTTAGCTTATTGGTGTGTGTCCTCTGGCTTCATGGATGGATAAAGCTGGGTATTATCTGCGTAACAATGAAAATTTAAGCAATGCCGTCTAAGCACAGAGATGAGTCCACTGTCTGAGGCCATAAGAAGATCATTTGTAACCTTCACTAATGCTGTTTCTGTACTATGATGAATTCTAAAACCTGACTGAAACTCTTCAAATAGACCATTTGTTGGGTATTTTCTCCTCCAAACATTCTTAAAACCTTTGATAAGACAAACAGAGTCAAGAAACACCAGTGAGACAGAAAGTCAAATTAATCACGCGCGGAGTGCGGCCAGGCTGTACACCAAGGCTACACTCAAGTCTGGCCTGTGCTCCCGCTCTTTTTATTAGAGATGCCCTCATTACATCATAAAACTTGTCCTAAGGGGGGGGGGACAACGCGAGACAAGTTTCTTCCCGTAACATAAACACATACGTCAATAAGCGCAGCTGTAAGGACAAACAGTTTCTTTCTTTTACTCTTATCGTCGGAGGTCAGCACATCTCGTTCGTCTGTTGCAGTTATCAGCTGTTGTGCATCTGCCTGGAGTGTCCTGGTCTTCACACTAAGCATCACGTCACAACAGTCAAAACAACCTTCAGTTCTTTTACTCCCAGTTCAGCCTGACCCCGTCATGCTTCACTCCCAGTCGTTAGCGGCTACGAAAACAAGTTGTATAATAATAATAATAAGTACATCCAGCTCTTCATTCCCAGTTCAGATTGACCCCAGCATGCTAAAACAAGGTTGAATAACACGTACATTCTCAGGGTTAGTGCAAACAGCACAACACCGTTCTCATAAGAAAGAAGACAAAGGTACAAATGTTTAACAGTGATAACATATATATATATATATATATATATATATAAAATCCTTAACATTTCCCACCTGTTTATCGCCTGTTAACCATATAGTAGGCATCACCCAGCTTAGTTAGTTAGTTTATTAACTTAGTTTATTCTGTCCACGTTTTTATTAATTGAACACCACCAACAGATGGAAGATTCGAATCCAGCTGCTATTTGATCAACCAGTTTATACTCGTCAGGCACTCCTCTGGGGACTCCTATTGCGTCAATATATGTTGGATTTCCTACTCCTTTCCAATCTCTTTTTACTCTGTCTGGCTATGCCTTTCTGCCAATCCTCAGGAATAAGAGAGGCTGCATATGTCGTAACGTCTTCAGGGGTCATGGGTATGGCTTTAACTGGTAACAATAATGATATTAATGCACAATAACCTGACACATTTCGTGGCAGTCTGTCAAAGATTCTGTTATCACCACACCACCACCATACATCACTTCGGCTGACTGGTATAAATGAACCGTTTTTCTGTATTATTCGACTACACCACTTGTCTTATTACTTTTTCAGCTAAAGCTTCATAGGCTAAGAGTGTGTTAACTCATCACGTCAACAGTTCAAGCTTGAACTGGAGTTGTGAGCTTTTCAATATCATCATAATTCTCAGTACAGTCATTATAGTTTTCTCCACTAAGGTCTGACTGTTTCAATGCTTGATATTTTGGCATAGTTTGTTGGAAGGCCAGATTACACTGTACAAATGTATTTGACACTATTTTGCCAACCATTGTTTTGATATAAGGGATCACACAACACATGCAAAGTCCAATCAGAATTAGGACTATAATAACTGGTGTCACCATTTTCAATAGTAACTGCCAACATGGTCCTGAAGTCAACCAGGACCAGGGATTCCACCGGTTCACGGCTAGGGTGTCTTTATGCATTGCATCACGAAGTTTATTCAGCTCTTCCAATGCGTCCTGCATATCCACTGAATGAATGGAGTCTGGGATGAAAGTACAGCATGTTGTGTTCAGCAGAACACAAACTCCTCCCTGTGAACCAGTAAGCAAGTCTAAAACCATGCGATTTTGCATCACCATGGTACGTAAAGCATCTATTTCAGTGTTTTGAGCTGCTACTATTTTTTTAGTTACATTCATGAACAGACCCAATCGATAATTCAGAGTTTCAATCATTAATGAATTTTTTCCCACTCCTATCCAGGGGAACAATGAATGTGCTATTTTATCTCCTACAGACCACAATTTTTTGGTCCTTTAGTACATCCGAGCCCCACATGTGATCATGTGGTAACACATCTGGGTATATCAATCTCCTCCGTCTGGTGCTGCCATTCTTCTCTGTGGAGGTCCTACCACATATGTATGGTCAGTCACCTGGGTAGGTGCACACACACCACCCCAATTTGGTGGGAGACTCATGTACAGTCTGGAACCACAAAGCCAATAGATGTCATCATACACCGGAGTACCATTTACAGGTGGTAGCAAAAACTTACTAACATAAGCACATGATTCATCCGTTCCCCATGGACAGGAGCCTGTATAATTACATCCCCGTCCAATGTGATGAAGATAAGTACCATCCACATATTATGTTTTGGCTAGGCTTAAATTATTTGATAAAACATACGTTTGGGTACACAGACGTTTCTTAATTTTACCTACAGTTTTATTCCCTGTCCCGTAAAAGCAATTTGGGAATGGCCGTTGTGATGACAATTTAACGTGATGATATTTTTGCATTTCCCTTCAGTCTAGTCAATGGAGCAGCACTTGGGCACGCTTGTACGTCCTCTGTTGAAATCCCTATCATATAAGTGGTTGCACTGAGGCAAGTGGTGTTAGAACTGCCCCCGAAATGCAATTTGATTATGCATCCGTATGATAAGACATTCTGTCACCCTAGCAGGGTACGGTTTAGCCGTCAGAGCTGGGTGTGTTGAGGATATAGGTATTTGCGAACAAACATAACAATTAGTAACGTAATTCCATAGCCAATAAATGAACATATCTGTACCACATATTAGTATGGTATATATGAGGGTGTCCATCTGTCTCGTTCACATTATGAATAAACCTCTTCTGACGTTGCTTGCGTTGTTCTCTGTAGTTCAGTCATGATTGCTAGGATACAGTGTTGTTAACCACCTCACCTAATAGTGCAAGGATCTCCCTGCTTCACTGGCATTGAGACAATCTATTGCTAATTAAATAGACTCCCTTTGTAGCCAGACTTCCCCTTACACTGTGGAGGCCGCCAACACACGCTGTATCTTACAGTGATGTATCCACGTTGATCTCTCCGCTATCTTTACTGCAGTTGGTGTTGTTAACAGCACTTGGTATAGACCTTCCCAACGAGGACTGGACTCTGATGAACACCCAGTCTCCTGGCTAGACTACTGGAAGGCCGTCCTGTGGAAGATCAAAATTATTCGGCAGTAAATGTGTTTAAGTTATCTCTTTCTGTGTTAATGTCTTTTTCATAAAATTTGCTAATGTTTGTTCCTCATCTGCTGTTTTAGTATCCATGTCAAAATTGGTAGACGATATGGTCGTCCATAAAGTATCTCAAATGGTGTTAACCCTGATGGTGTTGGTGTTATTCTCATATACAATTTTACTAGGTCCAACATTCAATCCAGGTTCGTTTTGTCTCTTCTATACATTTCCTTAATCTTATTTTTATTGTGCCCTTTGTCCTTTCCACTAATCCGGCACTGTGTGGTTGATAAGCACAATGATTTTTGAGATTGACCTGTAGCGCTTCTCCTACGTATTGCACTATTGTATTAACAAAATGCGCTCCATTATCTGAATAAACTGTTTCTGGTATTCCAAATCGTGGAATGATGTCTTTGCACAATGCCTTAGCCACTGTAAGTGCATCTGCATGTTTTGTAGGGAACAATTCTACCCATTTTGAGAAGGCATCAATTACGACTAAACAAAATTCCTTCCCTTCATGTTTACTCAGCTGTATATAATCCATGTGAATCACTTGAAAGGGATATTGTGGTGTTGGAAATTTGCCTCTTTGGGGTCTCAAATTGCCTTGTGAATTGTGTTTTGCACATGTCATGCATGCTCTACAATGCTGTTTTGCATATGCATCGAACCCATAAAGACAAAAAATAGATTGCAATTGCGATATCATACCCCCTGATGAGACATGCGTCACGCCATGGCTCATAATAGCTGCCCATTTAAACATATTTTTTGGCAATATGGGTTTCTTTTGTGGGCATACGTACAAATCATTTGCATACGTAGCTCCTTTATTTATCCACATCTGTTTTTCTTTCAGTTGCCTGCTGTTGCATGTCAGCAAGCAGTGTAGGACCTAAATGCAAATCTGGAGTGGTTTCCTGTACAACAAAAATAGAAGCTGCTGCTGCTTCCTCTTTTGCTGCTCTGTCAGCAAAATCATTTCCTTTTGAAATACTGTCAGAGCCCTTGGTGTGAGCCGCACATTTGCATATAGCAATTTGTTTAGGCAATTTCACAGCCTTCAGTAGTGCAGTTAGGAGTGTGGCATGAGTCACTGGCTTTCCAGATGATGTCACCATTCCACGCTCTTCCCACAGTTTTGCAAACACATGCACTGTGCTAAAAGCGTACTGGCTGTCTGTATAAATTGTTACAGCCGTACCTTTAAACAGATAGCAAGCTGCAGTTAAAGCAACTAATTCAGCTGCTTGTGCTGAAAATGAGGATGGCAATGAAGCAGAATCCAATACTTCTGAATTTGTGACAACAGCATATCCAGATTGTGTTTGTCCATAAGCGTTTTTAGTGGAAGAACCATCCACATACACAATTGTACTGTTTGGGATGGGTGTGTCCTGGAGGTCTGGGCGTGCTTTCGTACAGACCGTAGCTACATCAAGACAATTGTGCGGCTCACCATCCTCAGGTAAAGGTATCAATGTGGATGGATTCAATGTTGTACATCGTTCTACCGTAAGGTGTGGTTGTGATAATAGCAAGGACATGCACGAAAGATGTCTTGCTGGGGACAAAAGGCTCATGTTTGTCTGCAACAGAAGTGCAGAAACTGCATGTGGAACTTTCAGTGTCAACTGATGGAATAGAACAACATTACTGCTACTTTGAACAGCCATAGAGGCTGCAACAACAGCCTGTACACATGGTGGTAGAGCACTTGCCACTGCATCCAATTTAGATGAGTAGTAGGCAACTGGCCTTAATTTTGAGCCATACACTTGAACCAAAACACTAGTCATGAACTTATTCTTACAATCAGCTGTTTGAATGAATGGTTTACTATAATCTGGTAGTGCCAAAACTGTGGATGACACTAATGTTTGTTTTACTTTTACAAAAGCTTCCTCAGCATCTTTGTTCCATTCCAACACGGTTGACATTGAAATATCATCCTTGTACATCAAATCAGAAAGTGGACTAGTCAATTCTGCATAACAGGGAATCCATGCCCTGCAGTAATTAGTCAGTCCAAGAAATGACATCATCTGCTTTTTGGTTTGTGGTTTTGGAGCGTGTAAAATTGCTTCCTTCCTGTCAGACAGGATTGTGCGCCCTGTGGCTGATAATTCATGTCCTAAATATTTTACTTTATCCCTACACAACTGAACTTTGTTTTTACTCACTTTGTGGCCATTATCAAATAAGAAACATAATAATGCTACTGTGTCAGTTATGCAGTTTTCTCGTGTGTCAGAATGTCATCAACATACACTAATAGTTGGCTATCTGCCGGTGGAACAAAATTGGCTAAACATGCTGACATGACTTGAGAATAAATAGTTGGACTCTCTGCGTAACCCTGCGGTAATCTGGTAAATGTATATCGTTGTCCTTTAAAGGTAAAAGCAAACCAGAATTGACTATCTGGGTGTACTGGCACAGAGAAAAATGCATTACTTATGTCAATTACTGAGAAACTATTAGAATTTGGTCTCAGCGAATTTAACAAGGTGTGTGGATCTGGGACACATGGTGCTCTTTTAATCACAGCAGCATTTACTGCCTGCAGATCTTGAATCATTCTCCACCCCACTGAGGGCGGAGCCTTTTTTACAGGAAATATGGGTGTGTTACATGGTGAATCTGGACATGGCACTATTACTCCTGCTGTTAATAAATTCTCTATTACTGGCCTGATTCCTTCAATTGCATCAGGTTTCAATGGATACTGTCTTACACATGGTCTGTATTCTGTTTTTGGTCTTATAACTACAGGTTGTGCATTTTTTATCAGTCCTACGTCTGAAGGACCTGTTGTCCACAATCCTGATGGTACCGAAGAGAGAAGATCATCTTCTTCAGGACTCAACTGAAACACTCAGGATTGTGAAGTGGACACATCAATGTGTGTTCCAGCTGTCAGCACCAATGAGACATTAACTGGCACTTTATACAATTTAGTTGATGGACTGAACTCCGTTCGTGGTCCAACTCTGCTCCAATCAGTGGCTGACAAAGCTGTTATGACTGTCAGTCCCAATTCTTGCCATTCTGTCAAATATGGTTTACAAAGTGACACATGTAATGGCATACCTGTGAATCTCAATTTTAAAACATCTTCAGTGGCACCTGTTACTGTTATGACAGCTGTTGAGTTGCCATCATGAATCAAATCGGTCATTGTCAGCTTCACAGGTGAAATATTTTTCAATTTGTTTTCATACACTGGTGTTCCTGGCAATATGCCACTATGGACTCTAAATACACTCTCAAATCTGCATCTAAACTCTGTCCATGGTTCTTCTTTCTGAGTTGTCCTGGTAATTTCAGTATAATTTATCTTTGGTCCTAACACACCTTTTGCACGTGTAATCATAGCTTCCACTCTTGTTTTCAAGACTGGATCATCATGTGGCAATGGTACGCCATCCTGGTCTGCAGGATTCCAGTCTCCGCGTATCTGACTCCATTTTAGGGCCACATGCTTTCATCCACACCTGTTGGACTTCAGGTCCACTAAGGTGGTAAGAACTTCTAATGTTTTCTATATCCTGCATAAATCCCTCAATATCGACATGTGGCGATGGTATCATGTCGACTGCTGCTTTGATATCATCAGCATTCCATGTTCGATATACGAGCATGGTTGATTGATGTCCTGCTGTTCCTGCACGAGGATTTGGTACTTCTATCATAGGATAGGCACCTCCCTGGTCACTGTGTTCCACCATGGGAGGGGCTGTGGGCACTTTCGCTTGACTGCGTGTTTGTGGTTTTTCTGGTTTTTCACTTTTTACCTTAGGTTTTACTGCCAAATCATACTGTGGTGGCGGTACATCGTCATCCTCTGGTAGAGGAGATAAGGGTGTTGTTGTCACCGACGATCCAGCCGGCGGTGGTTGCTGAGGCTGTTCTGGTTCTCTGTGCTGAATTATCACATCTTCTTCTGCCTTACCTACAGCTTTCTTTTTCCTTGCTTTCTCTAATCGTCGCTTCTCTGCTCCCTTCCGTCTGTTCTCTGCTTCCTCCTCCCAAAATGCCACTAAATCTGCCCCTACTTTCTGCATCTTTTTCTCATCACCTTTATGTTGCTGTTCTAACTCCTTCTTTAGCTTCTGTATACTGATCAGGTTCAGTCGTCCGTCAAAGTCATGTTTATTTATCCAGGTCTCCAATTTCTTTGTTGCTTTTGGATTTTTTTTGCTTCCATAAATTTCCAGTCGTCAGTTGATAAATTTTCCTTATTTTTAGACGTCTTACCCCCCATTTT
Source organism: Thalassophryne amazonica (assembly GCF_902500255.1). NCBI lineage: Eukaryota > Metazoa > Chordata > Actinopteri > Batrachoidiformes > Batrachoididae > Thalassophryne > Thalassophryne amazonica. The sequence goes on from NC_047105.1 coordinate 130,398,747, forward strand.
TATTATCCCTTGTTATAATTTGGACTTCAGACGGGGGCACACCTAGGGTGTTCTAAATCTGAAGTTTTCACACTTTCTTTGGACGTGACAATTAATTTGCCGTCGTGTGGTTGATTCCTTTCACCTCCCCGTAGGAAGCGGAATCACTTGCCTCTGCTTCCACACGCACGGTTGTCACTAACGTTGTCCAAAGTATTACACTTTCACACAGTTATTTACACTTACACAAAACACTATTTACACATAGAAACACTTTTAATAATCGTACGCGTATTCTTAGCCCAGGGGAGCTCGCCCTCCCGTGAAATTTAACTAATGTCCTGCATTAGGGGACTCCGCCGTCCCTGCCAGATTTAACTGCTTTTTTACAGTGCACGTATTTCTACCCGGGATTTCCTTTACGTATTAAAACAGAGGAGTCCGTATCCTCCTTCCGGAATTTAACTACGTGCGTCCCTCGCAACCGTAGAGGAGTCCGCCCTCCTTACAGAGTTTAACTGTGTTTCATTAACAGACAATTCTGTATCATCGCTTACGGAGTTTAACTGTTTTATGTGATCACTTTTATCCCCTACCGGTACGCGTATATAAACAGAGGAGTCCGCACCCTCCTTACAGAGTTTAACTGCTTTGCATTAACAGACGATTCTGTATCATCGCTTGCGGAATTTAACTGTTTATGTGATCTGATCACCACTCACTCAGTACTGTTTACAAAGAAATTTTACTCACTGACTCGACTTCCTGTCTGTCTTCTTCGGGAAAATCTCGTCAACCAGACGATGCCAACGGTGGTCGACAATTGCAGACACGATCAATCGATCGGACCTTGGCCAAGGATTTACGTCTGGACTTGACGACCTCCGCTGGACACCTCCGGTATTGTTGAGATCCCGGACGTAGCCCCCAGTCAATGTTGGGTATTTTTTCCTCCAAACATTCTTAAAACCTTTGATAAGACAAACAGAGTCAAGAAACACCAGTGAGACAGAAAGTCAAATTAATCACGCGCGGAGTGCGGCCAGGCTGTACACCAAGGCTACACTCAAGTCTGGCCTGTGCTCCCGCTCTTTTTATTAGAGATGCCCTCATTACATCATAAAACTTGTCCTAAGGGGGGGGGGGGGGACAATGCGAGACAAGTTTCTTCCCGTAACATAAACACATACGTCAATAAGCGCAGCTGTAAGGACAAACAGTTTCTTTCTTTTACTCTTATCGTCGGAGGTCAGCACATCTCGTTCGTCTGTTGCAGTTATCAGCTGTTGTGCATCTGCCTGGAGTGTCCTGGTCTTCACACTAAGCATCACGTCACAACAGTCAAAACAACCTTCAGTTCTTTTACTCCCAGTTCAGCCTGACCCCGTCATGCTTCACTCCCAGTCGTTAGCGGCTATGAAAACAAGTTGTATAATAATAATAATAAGTACATCCAGCTCTTCATTCCCAGTTCAGATTGACCCCAGCATGCTAAAACAAGGTTGAATAACACGTACATTCTCAGGGTTAGTGCAAACAGCACAACACCGTTCTCATAAGAAAGAAGACGAAGGTACAAATGTTTAACAGTGATAACATATATATATATATATATATATATATATATATATATATAAAATCCTTAACACCATTCCTCTGCAGATGATCACTTAGCTGTTTTACAACTACCCTTTCAAGAATTTTTGAGAGAAAAGGAAGGTTGGAGATTGGCCTATAATTAGCTAAGATAGTTGGGTCAAGTGGTGGCTTTTTAAGTAATGGTTTAATTACTGCCACCTTAAAAGCCTGTGGTACATAGCCAACTAATAAAGATAGATTGATCATATTTAAGATCGAAGCATTAATTAATGGTAGGGCTTCCTTGAGCAGCCTGGTAGGGATGGGGTCTAATAGACATGTTGATGGTTTGGAGGAAGTAACTAATGAAAATAACTCAGACAGAACAATCGGAGAGAAAGAGTCTAACCAAATACCGGCATCACTGAAAGCAGCCAAAGATAACGATACGTCTTTGGGATGGTTATGAGTAATTTTTTCTCTAATAGTTAAAATTTTATTAGCAAAGAAAGTCATGAAGTCATTACTAGTTAAAGTTAAAGGAATACTCGGCTCAATAGAGCTCTGACTCTTTGTCAGACTGGCTACAGTGCTGAAAAGAAACCTGGGGTTGTTCTTATTTTCTTCAATTAGTGATGAGTAGTAAGATGTCCTAGCTTTACGGAGGGCTTTTTTATAGAGCAACAGACTCTTTTTCCAGGCTAAGTGAAGATCTTCTAAATTAGTGAGGCGCCATTTCCTCTCCAACTTACGGGTTATCTGCTTTAAGCTGTGAGTTTGTGAGTTATACCACAGAGTCAGGCACTTCTGATTTAAAGCTCTCTTTTTCAGAGGAGCTACAGCATCCAAAGTTGTCTTCAATGAGGATGTAAAACTATTGACGAGATACTCTATCTCACTTACAGAGTTTAGGTAGCTACTCTGCACTGTGTTGGTATATGGCATTAGAGAACATAAAGAAGGAATCATATCCTTAAACCTAGTTACAGCACTTTCTGAAAGACTTCTAGTGTAATGAAACTTATTCCCCACTGCTGGCTAGTCCATCAGAGTAAATGTAAATGTTATTAAGAAATGATCAGACAGAAGGGAGTTTTCAGGGAATACTATTAAGTCTTCAATTTCCATACCATAAGTCAGAACAAGATCTAAGATATGATTAAAGTGGTGGGTGGACTCATTTACATTTTGAGCAAAGCCAATTGAGTCTAATAATAGATTAAATGCAGTGTTGAGGCTGTCATTCTCAGCATCTGTGTGGATGTTAAAATCGCCCACTATAATTATCTTATCTGAGCTAAGCACTAAGTCAGACAAAAGGTCTGAAAATTCACAGAGAAACTCACAGTAACGACCAGGTGGATGATAGATAATAACAAATAAAACTGGTTTTTGGGACTTCCAATTTGGATGGACAAGACTAAGAGTCAAGCTTTCAAATGAATTAAAGCTCTGTCTGGGTTTTGGATTAATTAATAAGCTGGAATGGAAGATTGCTGCTAATCCTCCGCCTCGGCCCGTGCTACGAGCATTCTGGCAGTTAGTGTGACTCGGGGGTGTTGACTCATTTAAACTAACATATTCATCCTGCTGTAACCAGGTTTCTGTAAGGCAGAATAAATCAATATGTTGATCAATTATTATATCATTTACTAACAGGGACTTAGAAGAGAGAGACCTAATGTAAAATCACAACAGAGTTGCCTCAAAGCGCTTCACACAGGTAAGGTCTAACCTTACCAACCCCCAGAGCAACAGTGGTAAGGAAAAACTCCCTCTGAGGAAGAAACCTCAAGCAGACCAGACTCAAAGGGGTGACCCTCTGCTTGGGCCATGCTACAAACATAAATTACAGAACAATTCACGGACGAATATACAAGAAATGCTATTGGCGCACAGGCGCACAACAACTTGATATAAATTCATTAAAAATATGAAATCCAGCATCCTGATGAAGTGGTGTAGAAGAGGATTTTCTTAAAAAGAAGAGCTGAAAGTTCAGCTACAATTTGACAGAAAGTACATTTGAGATGATAGCCTAGATTTGATGTTTTGGTGAAAGAAACTTTTGTATTTCTTCATAACTGATATAAATAAAGTCCAAGACATATTCAGTGACTTGGAAATGTTCATGTTTCCATCCCCTGACTTGTCTAAAGAAAACTGGCAATAAAACTGATATTATTTGCAGGTTTTATCAAGTTTTAGAGATTTGCTTTCAGTTTGAGGAAGATATTTTAGAAATTTTTATTCTTTATTTTTTTATATTTCTTGTATTTAAAATGGCATAAACAAATTAAAATGTGTGAAATTCCACATGTTCCACTACTTTTGGAGGGCACAGTATCCTAACCTTATGATGAGTGCAAAATGAGTGTGGTATTATTACCTTTTTGTTTAAGAACGTTTAATTTTAACTGTTGCTGCACTTTGTGTCAAAACATAGTTATATCATATATCATATTGGTATGAAAATTCAGTAAGGTATATCTTCTATTATACATTCCAAATGTAAGGTGGAACTCTGAGAGAGAGAGAGTGAGAGAGAGAGAGAGAGAGAGAGAGAGAGAGAGAGAGAGAGAGAGATGGACAGCATGTATATATGGTATTTACATGACAATTTATATGAAAATATTGAGATAGATAATTTGGCCATATTGTACAGCGCTACTATCAACTAGCTGAAAACTTTGAATATTAATTTACATCTACATAAAAAAATGCTTAAAGTGCAGGGGTCGAAATACATTTTTTAACCTACTTGCACTGGTGCTAGTAATAAAAAAAAAAAAATGCACCAAAAAAAAGTTACTTGCGCAACCAAAAATCAGTCTTATATCAACCTTAAAACTCCTCCTCTGATGTGTCAGACTCTTAATTCCTCTCTGGGGAGAGTTTGCCGCTTCTGCTGCTGCTGCTTTCCCCTCAGTTTTTTTTTCCATGTGCGTGCGCGAAACAATCGTCCATGAAGATTATTTTATTTATTAACTACACAGGTGTATAATAAAACAAATGGTGACTGGTTTATAACACAATTATGACAGAGTTTCAGAGTGTCATCGCAAAATGTTTTGCATGTGGAGAGATTGTGCGCACATTTTAAGCATCGTTTGAGTAAAACAAGGGCACGATCTACTTAAACGTGGCCACAATTTGTAAAACGTGCACTCAGTATTGTCTTGACACATAAATACTGACTATTAGTCAACAAACCAGGAGACAGTGTAATACTTTTCCCCATTAGAAATGGATCTGGTCAGGGTGTATCATCATGGTTTGGGCGCACAAGGGCATATAGAGAACTCCAGCTGCCCAGCATGGCATCATCTGGAGTTTAAGCACATTAAAAAGGATGCTGAGGTCGAAGCATCGTGAGGATCAAATCAATTTTATTTATATAGCGCCAAATCACAACAACAGTTGCCCCGAGGCGCTTTATATTGCAAGGCAAAAGCCATACAATAATTACAGAAAAACCCCAACGGTCAAAACGACCCCCTATGAGCAAGCACTTGGCAACAGTGGGAAGGAAAAACTCCCTTTTAACAGGAAGAAACCTCCAGCAGAACCAGGCTCAGGCAGAGGCAGTCTTCTGCTGGGACTGGTTGGGGCTGAGGGGAGAGAATCAGGAAAAAGACATGCTGTGGAAGACAGCAGAGATCAATCACTAATGATTAAATGCAGAGTGGTGCATACAGAGCAAAAAGAGAAAGAAACACTCAGTGCATCATGGGAACCCCCCAGCAGTCTAAGTCTATAGCAGCATAACTAAGGGATGGTTCAGGGTCACCTGATCCAGCCCTAACTATAAGCTTTAGCAAAAAGGAAAGTTTTAAGCCTAATCTTAAAAGTAGAGAGGGTGTCTGTCTCCCTGATCCGAATTGGGAGCTGGTTCCACAGGAGAGGAGCCTGAAAGCTGAAGGCTCTGCCTCTCATTCTACTCTTACAAACCCTAGGAACTACAAGTAAGCCTGCAGTCTGAGAGCGAAGCGCTCTATTGGGGTGATATGGTACTAAGAGGTCCCTAAGATAAGATGGGACCTGATTATTCAAACCCTTATAAGTAAGAAGAAGAATTTTAAATTCTATTCTAGAATTAACAGTAAGCCAATGAAGAGAGGCCAATATGGGTGAGATATGCTCTCTCCTTCTAGTCCCCGTCAGTACTCTAGCTGCAGCATTTTGAATTAACTGAAGGCTTTTCAGGGAACTTTTAGGACAACCTGATAATAATGAATTACAGTAGTCCAGCCTAGAGGAAATAAATGCATGAATTAGTTTTTCAGCATCACTCTGAGACAAGACCTTTCTAATTTTAGAGATATTGCGCAAATGTAAAAAAGCAGTCCTACATATTTGCTTAATATGCGGATTGAAGGACATATCCTGATCAAAAATGACTCCAAGATTTCTCACAGTATTACTAGAGGTCAGGGTAATGCCATCCAGAGTAAGGATCTGGTTAGACACCATGTTTCTAAGATTTGTTTGGCCAAGTACAATAACTTCAGTTTTATGTGAATTTAAAAGCAGGGAATTAGAGGTCATCTATGTCTTTATGTCTGTAAGACAATCCTGCAGTTTAGCTTATTGGTGTGTGTCCTCTGGCTTCATGGATGGATAAAGCTGGGTATCATCTGCGTAACAAAGAAAATTTAAGCAATGCTTTCTAATAATACTGCCTAAGGGAAGCATGATAAAGTCGTATTTAAGTCGTATTATGAAGTTCATTTTGAACGAAAGGAAAACGTGTGCACGTTTTATTAATTCGAGGGCTTGATAAAGGAAAATGTGCACACGTTTTATTAATTTGAGGGCTTGATAAAGGAAAACGTGTGCACGTTTTATTAATTCGAGGGCTCGATTAAAGGAAAACGTGCGCACGTTTTATTAATTTGAGAACACATTTTATTCATTCGTGTGCTCAATTAAAGGAAAACGTGTGCACAAATTATCATCACCAGAAAAAATATCACTTTAAGTGACGTCTCCTGGGTTCCGTAAAGGAACCGCAGCGACAACCACTTTTTTTTTTTTTCACGTGCGCGAACTAATCGTCCGTGATGGTTATTTTATTAACTACACAGATGAATAATAAAACAAATGGTGACTGGTTTATAACACAATGATGACAGAGTTTGAGGGGGGGAGGGGGGGGAACCGCAGCCAGCCATTTTTTTCTTCTTTTCTGTGTTTACATATGCGTGCGTGAACACAACAATTGGAGCACAGCAACTCGCTCCATGTGTCTGAGTCATAAAACGTAGGGAAGACTGTTAAGGATTTTATATATATATATATGTTATCACTGTTAAACATTTGTACCTTTTGTCTTCTTTCTGATGAGAACGGTGTTGTGCTGTTTGCACCTAACCCCGAGAATGTATGTGTTATTCAACCTTGTTTTAGCATGCTGGGGTCAATCTGAACTGGGAATGAGAAGCTGGATGTACTTATTATTATTCTGATTGTGATGTGATGCTTAGTGTTCCAGGCAGATGCAGAACAGCTGATAACTGCGAACGAGATGTGCTGACCTTCGACGATAAGAGTAAAAGAAAGTGTTCTTCCTTACAGCTGCACTTATTGACGTGTGTGTTTATGTTACGGGAAGAAACTTGTCTTGCGTCATTCCCCCCACCCTTAGGACAAGTTTTTGTTTATGTGATGAGGGATTCACTAATAAAAAGAGCGAAGCGCAGGCCAGACTTTAGTGTAGCTTTGGTGTATAGCCTGACTGCACTCCGCGCGTAAAATTTGACTTTCTGTCTCACTGGTGGTTCTTGACTCTGTTTGTCTTATCAAAGGTTTTAAGAATGTTTGGAGGAGAAAATACCCAACATTGACTGGGGGCTACGTCCGGGATCTCAACAATACCGGAGGTGTCCAGCGGAGGTCGTCAAGTCCAGACGTAAATCCTTGGCCAAGGTCCGATCGATTGATCGTGTCTGCAATTGTCGACCACCGTTGGCATCGTCTGGTTGACGAGATTTTCCCGAAGAAGACAGACAGGAAGTCGAGTCAGTGAGTAGAATTTCTTTGTAAATAGTACTGAGTGAGTGGTGATCAGATCACATAAACAGTTTAATTCCGCAAGCGATGATACAGAATCGTCTGTTAATGCAAAGCAGTTAAACTCTGTAAGGAGGGTGCGGACTCCTCTGTTTATATACGCGTACCGGTAGGGGATAAAAGTGATCACATAAAACAGTTAAACTCCGTAAGCGATGATACAGAATCGTCTGTTAATGAAACACAGTTAAACTCTGTAAGGAGGGCGGACTCCTCTACGGTTGCGAGGGACGCACGTAGTTAAATTCCGGAAGGAGGATACGGACTCCTCTGTTTTAATACGTAAAGGAAATCCCGGGTAGAAATATGTGCACTGTAAAAAAGCAGTTAAATTTGGCAGGGACGGCGGAGTCCCCTAATGCAGGACATTAGTTAAATTTCACAGGAGGGCGAGCTCCCCTGGCATAAGAATACGCGTACGATTATTAAAAGTGTTTCTATGTGTAAATAGTGTTTTGTGTAAGTGTAAATAACTGTGTGAAAGTGTAATACTTTGGACAACGTTAGTGACAACCGTGTGTGTGGATGCAGCAGGCAAGTGATTCCGCTTCCTACGGGGAGGTGAAAGGAATCAACCACACGACGGCAAATTAATTGTCACGTCCAAAGAAAGTGTGAAAACTTCAGATTTAGAACACCCTAGGTGTGCCCCCGTCTGAAGTCCAAATTATAACAAGGGATAATAAAAATGGGGGGTAAGACGTCTATAAATAAGGGAAATTTATCAACTGACGACTGGAAATTTATGGAAGCAAAAAATCCAAAAGCAACAAAGAAATTGGAGACCTGGATAAATAAACATGACTTTGACGGACGACTGAACCTGATCAGTATACAGAAGCTGAAGAAGGAGTTAGAACAGAAACATAAAGGTGATGAGAAAAAGATGCAGAAAGTAGGGGCAGATTTAGTGGCATTTTGGGAGGAGGAAGCAGAGAACAGACAGAAGGGAGCAGAGAAGCGACAATTAGAGAAAGCAAGGAAAAAGAAAGTTGTAGGTAAGGCAGAAGAAGATGTGATAATTCAGCACAGAGAACCAGAACAACCTCAGCAACCACCGCCGGCTGGATCGTCGGTGACAACAACACCTTTATCTCCTCTACCAGAGGATGACGATGTACCGCCACCACAGTATGATTTAGCAGTAAAACCTAAGGTAAAAAGTGAAAAACCAGAAAAACCACAAACACGCAGTCAAGCGAAAGTGCCCACAGCCCCTCCCATGGTGGAACACAGTGACCAGGGAGGTGCCTATCCTATGATAGAAGTACCAAATCCTCGTGCAGGAACAGCAGGACAGCGATCAACCATGCTCGTATATCGAACATGGAATGCTGATGATATCAAAGCAGCAGTCGACATGATACCATCGCCACATGTCGATATTGAGGGATTTATGCAGGATATAGGAAACATTAGAAGTTCTTACCACCTTAGTGGACCTGAAGTCCAACAGGTGTGGATGAAAGCATGTGGCCCTAAATGGAGTCAGGTACGCGGAGACTGGAATCCTGCAGACCAACAAGGCGTACCACTGACACATGATGATCTAGTCTTAGAAACAAGAGTGGAAGCTATGATTACACGGGCAAAAGGTGTGTTAGGGCCAAAAATAAATTACACTGAAATTACCAGGACAGCTCAGAAAGAAGGAGAGCCATGGACAGAGTTTAGATGCAGATTTGAGAGTGTATTTAGAGTCCATAGTGGCATATTGCCAGGAACACCAGTGTATGAAAACAAATTGAAAAATATTTCACCTGTGAAGCTGACAATGACCGATTTGATTCATGATGGCAACTCAACAGCTGTCATAACAGTAACAGGTGCCACTGAAGATGTTTTAAAATTGAGATTCACAGGTATGCCATTACATGTGTCACTTTGTAAACCATATTTGACAGAATGGCAAGAATTGGGACTGACAGTCATAACAGCTTTGTCAGCCACTGATTGGAGCAGAGTTGGACCACGAACGGAGTTCAGTCCATCAACTAAATTGTATAAAGTGCCAGTTAATGTCTCATTGGTGCTGACAGCTGGAACACACATTGATGTGTCCACTTCACAATCCTGAGTGTTTCAGTTGAGTCCTGAAGAGGATGATCTCTCTCTTCTGTACCATCAGGATTGTGGACAACAGGTCCTTCAGACGTAGGACTGATAAAAAATGCACAACCTGTAGTTATAAGACCAAAAACAGAATACAGACCATGTGTAAGACAGTATCCATTGAAACCTGATGCAATTGAAGGAATCAGGCCAGTAATAGAGGATTTGTTAACAGCAGGAGTAATAGTGCCATGTCCAGATTCACCATGTAGGACACCCATATTTCCTGTAAAAAAAGGCTCCGCCCTCAGTGGGATGGAGAATGATTCAAGATCTGCAGGCAGTAAATGCTGCTGTAGTAAAAAGAGCTCCATGTGTACCAGATCCGCACACACTGTTAAGCTCATTGAGATTAAATTCTAGTTGTTTTTCTGTAATAGATATCAGTAATGCATTTTTTTTTTTTTTTCTGTACCAGTACACCCAGATAGTCAATTCTGGTTTGCTTTTACCTTTAAAGGACAACGATATACATTTACCAGATTACCGCAGGGTTACGCAGAGAGCCCAACTATTTATTCTCAAGTCATGTCAGCATGTTTAGCCAATTTTGTTCCACCGGCAGATAGCCAACTATTAGTGTATACTGATGACATTCTGATTGCCTCTGACACACGAGAAAACTGCATAACTGACACAGTAGCATTATTATGTTTCTTATTTGATAATGGCCACAAAGTGAGTAAAAACAAAGTTCAGTTGTGTAGGGATAAAGTAAAATATTTAGGACATGAATTATCAGCCACAGGGCGCACGATCCTGTCTGACAGGAAGGAAGCAATTTTACACGCTCCAAAACCACAAACCAAAAAGCAGATGATGTCATTTCTTGGACTGACTAATTACTGCAGGGCATGGATTCCCTGCTATGCAGAATTGACTAGTCCACTTTCTGATTTGATGTACAAGGATGATATTTCAATGTCAACCGTGTTGGAATGGAACAAAGAAGCTGAGGAAGCTTTTGTAAAAGTAAAACAAACATTAGTGTCATCCACAGTTTTGGCACTACCAGATTATAGTAAACCATTCATTCAAACAGTTGATTGTAAGAATAAGTTCATGACTAGTGTTTTGGTTCAAGTGTATGGCTCAAAATTAAGGCCAGTTGCCTACTACTCATCTAAATTGGATGCAGTAGCAAGTGCTTTACCACCATGAGTACAGGCTGTTGTTGCAGCCTCTATGGCTGTTCAAAGTAGCAGTAATGTTGTTCTATTCCATCAGTTGACACTGAAAGTTCCACAGGCAGTCTCTGCACTTCTGTTGCAGACAAACATGAGCCTTTTGTCCCCAGCAAGACATCTTTCGTGTATGTCCTTGCTATTATCACAACCACATCTTACGGTAGAGCGCTGTACAACATTGAATCCATCCACATTGATACCCTTACCTGAGGATGGTGAGCCGCACAATTGTCTTGATGTAGCTACGGTCTGTACGAAAGCACGCCCAGACCTCCAGGACACACCCATCCCAAACAGTACAATTGTGTATGTGGATGGTTCTTCCACTAAAAACGTTTATGGACAAACACAATCTGGATATGCTGTTGTCACAAATTCAGAAGTATTGGATTCTGCTTCATTGCCATCCTCATTTTCAGCACAAGCAGCTGAATTAGTTGCTTTAACTGCAGCTTGCTATCTGTTTAAAGGTACGGCTGTAACAATTTATACAGACAGCCAGTACGCTTTTAGCACAGTGCATGTGTTTGCAAAACTGTGGGAAGAGCGTGGAATGGTGACATCATCTGGAAAGCCAGTGACTCATGCCACTCTCCTAACTGCACTACTGAAAGCTGTGAAATTGCCTAAACAAATTGCTATATGCAAATGTGCGGCTCACACCAAAGGCTCTGACAGTGTTTCAAAAGGAAATGACGTTGCTGACAAAACCGCAAAGGCGGCAACAGCTCTTTCTATTTTTCTCCTATATGACACCCCTCCGGATATGACCACAAAAGAAACCCATATTGCCAAAAAATATCTTTAAATGGGCAGCTATTATGAGCCATGGCGTGACGCATGTCTCATCAGGGGGTATGATATCGCAATTGCAATCTGTCTTTATGGGTTCGATGCATATGCAAAAACAGCATTGTAGAGCATGCATGACATGTGCAAAACACAACTCACAAGGCAATTTGAGACCCCAAAGAGGCAAATTTCCAACACCACAATATCCCTTTCAAGTGATTCATATGGATTATATACAGCTGAGTAAACATGAAGGGAAGGAATTTTGTTTAGTCATAATTGATGCCTTCTCAAAATGGGTAGAATTGTTCCCTACAAAACATGCAGATGCACTTACAGTGGCTAAGGCATGGACGACCATATCGTCTACCAATTTTGACATGGATACTAAAACAGCAGATGAGGAACAAACATTAGCAAATTTTATGAAAAAGACATTAACACAGAAAGAGATCACTTAAACACATTTACTGCCGAATAATTTTGATCTTCCACAGGACGGCCTTCCAGTAGTCTAGCCAGGAGACTGGGTGTTCATCAGAGTCCAGTCCTCGTTGGGAAGGTCTATACCAAGTGCTGTTAACAACACCAACTGCAGTAAAGATAGCGGAGAGATCAACGTGGATACATCACTGTAAGATACAGCGTGTGTTGGCGGCCTCCACAGTGTAAGGGGAAGTCTGGCTACAAAGGGAGTCTATTTAATTAGCAATAGATTGTCTCAATGCCAGTGAAGCAGGGAGATCCTTGCACTATTAGGTGAGGTGGTTAACAACACTGTATCCTAGCAATCATGACTGAACTACAGCAGACCCCGGAGCGGCGTGCTCAGCGCCGCCGCTGCCGGACTGTTGGTAGGGCAGCCGGTTGCGTTGTGATCTTAGTGTGTTTCGTGCTCCTCGGATTCCTGGCCTGGTGGTTGACCCAAGAATTGCAGCTCACTGTGGACCAAGCCAGAGAACAACGCAAGCAACGTCAGAAGAGGTTTATTCATAATGTGAATGAGACAGATGGACACCCTCATATATATCATACTAATATGTGGTACAGATATATTCATTTATTGGCTATGGAATTACGTTACTAATTGTTATGTTTGTTCGCAAATACCTATATCCTCAACACACCCAGCTCTGACGGCTAAACCGTACCCTGCTAGGGTGACAGAATGTCTTATCATACGGATGCATAATCAAACTGTATTTCGGGGGCAGCAGTTCTCAGCAAATCTGATAAGATGTAACACCACTTGCCTCAGTGCAACCACTTATATGATAGGGATTTCAACAGAGGACGTACAAGCGTGCCCAAGTGCTGCTCCATTGACTAGACTGAAGGGAAACGCAAAAATATCATCACGTTAAATTGTCATCACAACGGCCATTCCCAATTTGCTTTTACGGGACAGGGAATAAAAATGTAGGTAAAATTAAGAAACGTCTGTGTACCCAAACGTATGTTTTATCAAATAATTTAAGCCTAACCAAAACATAATATGTGGATGGTACTTATCTTCATCACATTGGACGGGGATGTAATTATACAGGCTCCTGTCCATGGGGAATGGATGAATCATGTGCTTATGTTAGTAAGTTTTTGCTACCACCTGTAAATGGTACTCCGGTGTATGATGACATCTATTGGCTTTATGGTTCCAGACTGTACATGAGTCTCCCACCAAATTGGGGTGGTGTGTGTGCACCTACCCAGGTGACTGACCATACATATGTGGTAAGACCTCCACAGAGAAGAATGGCAGCACCAGACGGAGGAGATTGATATACCCAGATGTGTTACCACATAATCACATGTGGGGCTCGGATGTACTAAAGGACCAAAAAAAATTGTGGTCTGTAGGAGATAAAATAGCACATTCATTGTTCCCCTGGATAGGAGTGGGAAAAAATTCATTAATGATTGAAACTCTGAATTATCGATTGGGTCTGTTCATGAATGTAACTAAAAAAAAATAGTAGCAGCTCAAAACACTGAAATAGATGCTTTACGTACCATGGTGATGCAAAATCGTATGGTTTTAGACTTGCTTACTGGTTCACAGGGAGGAGTTTGTGTTCTGCTGAACACAACATGCTGTACTTTCATCCCAGACTCCATTCATTCAGTGGATATGCAGGACGCATTGGAAGAGCTGAATAAACTTCGTGATGCAATGCATAAAGACACCCTAGCCGTGAACCGGTGGAATCCCTGGTCCTGGTTGACTTCAGGACCATGTTGGCAGTTACTATTGAAAATGGTGTCAAATACATTTGTACAGTGTAATCTGGCCTTCCAACAAACTATGCCAAAATATCAAGCATTGAAACAGTCAGACCTTAGTGGAGAAAACTGTAATGACTGTACTGAGAATTATGATGATATTGAAAAGCTCACAACTCCAGTTCAAGCTTGAACTGTTGACGTGATGAGTTAACACACTCTTAGCCTATGAAGCTTTAGCTGAAAAAGTAATAAGACAAGTGGTGTAGTCGAATAATACAGAAAAACGGTTCATTTATACCAGTCGGTAGGAGTGATGTATGGTGGTGGTGTGGTGATAACAGAATCTTTGACAGACTGCCACGAAATGTGTCAGGTTATTGTGCATTAATATCATTATTGTTACCCATGACCCCTGAAGACGTTACGACATATGCAGCCTCTCTTATTCCTGAGGATTGGCAGAAAGGCATAGCCAGACATAGAGTAAAAAGAGATTGGAAAGGAGTAGGAAATCCAACATATATTGACGCAATAGGAGTCCCCAGAGGAGTGCCTGACGAGTATAAACTGGTTGATCAAATAGCAGCTGGATTCGAATCTTCCATCTGTTGGTGGTGTTCAATTAATAAAAACGTGGACAGAATAGATTAAGTTAATAAACTAACTAACTAAGCTGGGTGATGCCTACTGTATGTTTAACAGGTGATAAACAGGTGGGAAATGTTAAGGATTTTATATATATATATATGTTATCACTGTTAAACATTTGTACCTTTTGTCTTCTTTCTGATGAGAACGGTGTTGTGCTGTTTGCACCTAACCCCGAGAATGTATGTGTTATTCAACCTTGTTTTAGCATGCTGGGGTCAATCTGAACTGGGAATGAGAAGCTGGATGTACTTATTATTATTCTGATTGTGATGTGATGCTTAGTGTTCCAGGCAGATGCAGAACAGCTGATAACTGCGAACGAGATGTGCTGACCTTCGACGATAAGAGTAAAAGAAAGTGTTCTTCCTTACAGCTGCACTTATTGACGTGTGTGTTTATGTTACGGGAAGAAACTTGTCTTGCGTCATTCCCCCCACCCTTAGGACAAGTTTTTGTTTATGTGATGAGGGATTCACTAATAAAAAGAGCGAAGCGCAGGCCAGACTTTAGTGTAGCTTTGGTGTATAGCCTGACTGCACTCCGCGCGTAAAATTTGACTTTCTGTCTCACTGGTGGTTCTTGACTCTGTTTGTCTTATCAAAGGTTTTAAGAATGTTTGGAGGAGAAAATACCCAACAAAGACGAAGACAACACACTGGAAATTGTTTTTTTCCTTATTTATTCCTTTATTGGTTCATTTTACTGGTGCTTATAGTTGATAAAACTTGGATAAAGTTACTTGCACCAGTGCAAGTGCAGTATAAAATTACATGCACCACTCAAATAATACGTGCACAAACTAGCACATGCACGTACTATTTCGAGCCCTGAAGTGGCAGGGTGTTAAGAGGGCTGTAATTTGGGGGGGTCAGCTGAAAAGCAAAAAAAGAAAAATGCTTAAAAAGGTGGGGGTCTGGGGGGCTCTGAAAGGTTTTAGTCATGCTAACGTTCCCAAGAACCATTTTACTGAATAAAGCCTGAAGGACCTAAAGGACATGGTTAGATGGCGAGGAGCTTTTCCAGACATGCTAATGCTCTCCTGAAGCATTTACTTAAAATAAAGTCTGAAGGACCTAAATGACATAGTGAGATGCTGACGAGCTTTGCTCGTTCATGTCTGTGACATATGCATATTAATAATAATAATAATAATAATAATAATAGGTGCTGTGGCTTGTGTGTCGCCACATGTTGAGTTTTGTGTTAGATGAACTATTTTAAGACATTTATTAGGTCTATTTGTGCATAGTTTTGGAGCTTTAGGTGTTGTTGCTATGAGCTTTAACTAATATTAAGCTGAAGCTCATAGAGCTATGTGTAATAAGTATTAACATTGCAATGGAAAACCACCCTTCAGCATGACTTTATTATCCATCCACTTTTGTTCATGATATGGTACCTATGGATGGATGGATGAATAAGCTTGCTGATGATTACACAAAACTTGTATAAACTTTGATTAAAGAATCAGAATTTTTAGAATGGTGTATTTGTCCCAGTGAGACAGTGCTAAAAGACATTTTACAGAACAGAGAAAAGAACAAAGCAACTATTTTTATAGAAGGATTAAAAAAATAAACATAAACAAGATTATAGAATCAAAACTTCACTGTGCCTTGTGATGGAATAACTACAATGACCGGCCCAAGATGTTGGCCGCATTTCTTGCACCTCAACAACCAATGTGGCGTCTACTCTTTTTATAATGTCTATGTTCGTCTACCATCGGTTTGTGGCTTTTTACGACAATGTTGTCCAGTTTGTGGCTTTTTCCCCACTTGTCAGATTTTTTTTGTGCCATTTCCGGTTTGTGCCTCTGTCTACCAGAAGAGCGAACTTCACGCTGCTGCGTGGTGCTTCGCTTGCATTAGAATATGGAGCTAGCTGTTGAAAGACTGTACTTTAAGAACACGACTGTGTGCTTGCTCTGCGTGTTGGTAAGGTTAGACCTTACTTGTGTGAAGCACCTTGAGACAACTTTGTGATTTGGTGATATATAAATTAAAATATATTGAAATTGAAGAACATCCTTCAGTGTGCCATAGTGGTGCAGCTTAGCTAAAATTTCCATAACAGTCGTTCAGTCTGTGATAAAAGCATAAAATTGGTACACATATTGTAAATTAACTCATGTTTATTTTCAGTTATGGACACATCCTGGAGCTGACCTTGAATGAGCTGCAGGGGTCAGTAAAGAATTAAACGGGTCAAAATTTTAAAATACTCAAATCATGTTGAAAACTATACCACATTATTTGTCTGATCATAAAGATTCCAAAAAGGTATAGTTTGGATCAGGGGTCGGCAACCTTTGAGACATTGAGTGCCAATTTCTAATTTTCTAGTCAATGAGTGTGCCACTATCAACAATAATGGTAAAAATGACACAAACTACAGGAATATGTTCAACAAATTCAAAGCAAACAGCAATGTATTTAACTAATCAGTGTGGGCTGAGACTCAAATGAATCACAGGCTATGTCTCAATTAATATATCTTGCCTACCAGTCAGTGTGATCCCCATCCTTGCTTTTCTTGGCTGAGCTTTTTTATCTGGGGTTTGTAGTTTGTCACTTTTAATTGTAAACATGCCTCAGAATGGTCCGTCGTCAAACGGCTGCGGATGGGGCTGAGCACACTTCATGTGCAAAAATACCTGCTCACACAGGTATTTTTGAGCAGTTCACAGGAAACATTTATTTCTGTATGTATTTATTTATTTCTGTTCATTGTTAGTTGCTTTTATATTTTCTGTTGTGTTTCTGTTCAGGTTCTTTTTGTCTCTTTCTCTAAAATTGTATATAATAAGTATATATTGTTATATAATAACTATATATTGTATATAATAGTCATTATATTATTAATATATGAACAAAAATAAATTTAAAAAATATTACAATTTGAAAACAAATGCACCCGAACGTGATGACAGCTGCAACAGCTTAATGCTAACTTTTAACATTGAAAATGTTATATAAAATACATCTATCAACTGTTTCAGAAGACCATAACAGGTCGGTTTAACATAAAAAAAGGTAAATAATACTCAGACGTATGCTCTTTAGGGTTTTAGCTGGGGGAAAATTAAGCGGAAGAAAGAAAGAATAAATGAAGCAATAGTTCGAAGCACTGCTTCAATCTGCGAACCACTGCTTCGATTGGTTCAGGGTTCAAAGCAAAGCTGCACTGCTTCAATCTGCGAACCACTGCTTCGATTGGTTCAAGGTTCAAAGCAAAGCTGCACTGCAGAAAAGTTGATCACAGACCCGCTGCAGGGTCTGTAATCAGTGTAGAGAAATTATCATTTTCCTGACAAACACCCCCTAAACAACGGTCACTCTGAAGGACCGATAAAAGAATCGTTAAGCAAAAAGCTTATTAATGTCGGTGGATCGAATCATTTCTTAATGTACCCGAAAGGAACCGGTTCTCGATACCCATCCCTACTTGTAACGCTATCAGGTAACTTTGATTTTGATGCACACTAGGCTGATTTTACACATGGGTCTCTGGGAAAATGGGCGGGAGCTGGGTGCAGAGCGCTGTGGAGCGAATGCGGTTGGAAGATCATGCTGTCACTCAGAGATTTTTATTTTTTTATTTTTTGCTGATGCTGGTCCAGTGTTGTGCGTGCCAGTGATTATGCCGCTACTATCTATGGCTGAATATTATGGGGTAAAAACAGTAAAAATAATGACAAAGGTCAGTTTCAGTTTGTACAGGGGTCAAAAGTTAAAGTTGCTCAAATTTTGGTAAAAATTTATGAAAATTATTGGCTGAGTTAATAGCATTCTAAAAAGGAATAGTTCCATCTGTCATGCTTAGTTATCATGTTACGGGGTAACATATGTCACATGCCATAGAATCCAATGGATGTCAACCTTTTTTGACCTTTACTTTGGAGACCAAGCATTCAACACAGTCAAAACTATTCCATTTATTAATCCTATTCGCCCAGTGCTACATTGTGATTGTTTTCGAACTGTTCGTAGTCTGATAGAAATGTTTTTAACATTGAAACGGTATAAATTGGTTCGGGCATTTAAAAGCTAGATGGCTTCAGCCTTGACCTTTTTCACTCAGCTACATGTGGGGTTTTTTTTTTTTTCTTTGCCTTGTTGCTGCACGCTAAGTTGCCACTGTGCCACCCAAGACACCATCTGATTTTGACCATCTTGGATGGGTGGTTGGAGAGCCATCTTGTGTAGGGTGGAAGAGCAGGTAGTTTGTTGGCCATTGACACAGTTTGACATACCGTGAATTTTTGTAATGGGAGGGGATGGCTATCTTAGTGTGCCTTAATTGAGAGAGTGGCGACATGATGAGTAGAGGAAAAAAAAAGTCACGTCACTCTTGGTGCCATTTTGGTTCCAAAATAGCATTCACTTTATTTATTCACTAAAAATGCTGGGTTGTGTGCATTTAGATGCACAAATAGACACAGCAAGGGCTTCAACATGTACAGATTCCCTTCAGATCCGAACAGAAGAAAAATTTGGGAAAATAGTCAGTTGCGTGGGATGGAAGCCGGCATCATCGTCAATGCTTTGAGAGGTAAATTTATTGTTCAGTCCCATGTACAGTAAAACTCACCTAAACTGTCATTGTATAAACCAGATATTCACAGTCACCAGACAAAAAAGTCCCAAAGTTTTTGTGTTGTTTTCCATGTAATAAACACCGTATATAACTGATTGTGTATAATGGATCTTTTGCTCACATCGGATAAAATGTCCCATCCGATCCCAATGTATTTCCGTTAAAAACCCTGAGCAGTCTGGACATGCAAAGTAACAGAGGTACAAATTAAAGTTTAGCGCACTGATACTCGCCGATTTGACGAAAGTGGGACCGGAGTCATTTTTGTGATTAAAAGCCTGGCCGTTTATTTTTTTCACACCATGCTCAGACTCGGCGCTGCAGCCTGACTTGCACCTGTTATATCAGACACAAAAAGCTGTGATTTGACACTTTTCTACTTTTACTCCTTCGTCTCCCATCATATGATAACAGTTTTTGCAGTGCGCACGCTGATTAAAAATGGATCAGAAAAGTCTGCACATTTACAGCACAAAATCAGTAAAAGAGGAAATTGTACAGCTTACCTTTGATTTGGAGGTGATGATTGTAGAAAGAAAAGCTTGTTGAGGGTCAGATTAGTCCATAATAAAGCAAAAATCCAGAGACGGAGAACTTTAAAACTGTCATGCACATCATTGCATGACATGGAGTTACAGAGCTGCAGCTGCATAAATCAGGCTTTAATTAAATAAATCATCAGAAATTGTAAATTTATTTAACTTTGATAGCTTAACTATTTTTATATTTTGACAGCACTTGTACCTGGATGTGTTGCTGTATGTGGTTAAATGATTTTTTTAAATGTTGAAAACATAAAAGGTTCATTCAGTCATTCAGCGCAGTTGGAACCAAAATGGCGGCATGTTCTGAGTTGACGCCACTCTCTCAATTAAGGCACACTAATGCAGACATACCACCACCACCGCTACCACACACAGACATTCACTCACACATCGCACCCACACACAACAACACACACCGTGGTTGTATAACAAGACATGGCAGTAATAAGGTTCTAAACTCAATAAATAAGGTTCTAAACTCATAACCATTCTATTGTTATCAATTATAGAAATTTAAAAAATATTTTTGACATGTCCAGCAAATGAGGGCAAAGAAGGCGCATTTTTATATCACTGGAGAGTGTCGACCACAGACTTGGGCCTCTATGTAAGAAGCTGCGATAAAGCAAGCTGCCCCAAACATGACCGAAATGAACACCAAATTGCTGTTGTGTAATGTAGGAATATACTTCATCATTTCTGGCAAATATCGATGACAGTGGACTGGGCAAAAGAGTTGAAAGCTGCAAAGTCAAACTTGGCCAGACATTTTGGCAAATATCCCCTATTCTAAGAATGGCTTGTCCATGGAAAAAGAGGTGCCGTTGGATCATTGTAGTTTACTCCAGCCATAATTCTCACTGCCTTTTTCTGAAGTATGACCAGGGGTTTCAGGTATTTTTTTTATGCGCCATTCCCCAAAGCACACTGCCATAGAGCAGATGTGAATGAATTAAAGTATAATATAACATTTTCCTGTTTAAAATGGAAAGAGAATTCTTGCTCATGTTAAGCACGTATATGCCACTTCTAATCTTCTTGTCACACTGATCAATATGGTCACACCATCCAAGTTTATCATCTATAATGATGGCAAGAAATCGACTTAACACCCCACATGGGCTGTGGTCCCCACCAAGATGAAACAAAAATGCAGAGATCGTCTTCTGCTCATTGGGCTTTGTGTAATGTTTGCATTTTGTCATGGTTTGAGTCACCTGGATGTAAACCAGATAAAATAAAGAGCTGAAGTTGTTTATGTGAAATTTCCCCACAAAAATGGGTTTGCGTGCAGTCATATTACCACCAAGTTTCGTGCTAAAACATCACGAGATGACGCCACTCAGTATAACGGAGCAAGGCCATTGTTCCACTGTCTGCGGAGAACCCTGTCACTTAATCTCTGCACTTGTTCTCTCCCCGATAGTTCACTGATTCATCAATTCACTTGGTCAATAACTCTTTTTGTGTCTTTTTAAAGGTTTTCTACAAACATGTCTAAAGCCCAACAGCTGAGGGACAGGCTGAAACAATTGCCTACAGCTGCTGATGAAGAAGTATTTGAAATGTTGGAAGGATTGATCGCAAACTATGAAGAAGAAATTCATCATTTAAAAGAAGAGAACAAAGGAAGGAAAGTTCTGGAAGCTGTTTTTGATCCTCAAGTTCGCTTGTGCAAAGCAGGTTTGGTCACTAAACACTGTATTACTTTTACCCATAGCAGGCTGTTATGACTGTCAAATATTTTCCTAATCAGTTATTCAACCAGTAATTTTGTGAATACTTGTGCAGTAGGATGAGAATGATTTTATGAAAAAGCTCTGATTTTACGTTACAGCACGCTGAAGGACAAGAGTCTCCTTTATAAAACACAGCCTTGGACTCATGCTCATAAAAACTGAAAGTGGTGTGTGCAAATAAAAAAAATCTGATTTATAAAAACATGCAGACACACACCTGTAAACAATGTTCTTTATAAATGGCACTCTAATTGTGCACACCTGGATCAGACACATATTCCACCCTCTAAACGACCACATTCAGCCATAAATGGTCAATGAAAAACACCTCAAATATTTCAGATTCAACGTTTCCAGTTTTGGAAGAAAACTAAGGATTATCCTGCCCCACATAGTGGAGCATGTTTATTAATTAGCGTCACTTATTCATTATAGAAAAACTGCCAGGCAGCTCAACATCAGCTAGGAGAGATATTCGGTTCCACTCTATTTTAGACGGATCATGCAAAAATGTTTAGTCTCTTTTAAGTACAGTGCGTGGTTTGGTTTTGGGTAGTTTGGTATCGCTTACTACTGCAATCGCACAGTGATCACTCAGTTCATTCCCAAAAACCCAGACTTCAGGATATTTGTGGGGGTGTTTATTTTTAAATCGAGGAGTGACGATCTGGAAGGATGTTTGACATTGGGCCGAGTTGGGCTGTCTATCAACTGATTTAGATTCAAGGAATCACAGATACGAGGTCTGTTAGAAAACTATCCAACCTTTTAATTTTTTGCAAAAACTATATGGATTTGAATCATGTGCGCTTGCATCAGCCAAGCTTGAACCTTAGTGCGCATGACAAAAACTCCTGTAACAGTGGAATGTGCTGAAAAAGTGGTATGTCCACCTCTTCTGCCATTTTTGTAGTAGTCAGACGACGTCCCGGATCAACACAGCGTTCAGTTTGGAAATGATCTGGTCGTTTCAGCCTGTCGATCGCCGCTCGGAGCGCGGCGCACCCTCTGCCATTGTGCGCCGTCTTTAAACCGGTTGTAACACTCCTTAATCTGTGTGATCCCCATAGAATCGTCCCTGAAAGCCGTCTGAATCTTCCGAATGGTTTCCACCTGGCTGTCTCTCACAGTTTCTGGAAAAATTTGATGCAGCAAAGCTCCAAATCGTTCAGACATTTTTCTCGCAATAAAAATCCGACGAGGGGTGTGGACCACTGCTCACTCAAAGCATGCACACAGGCGAATGACGCAACCGACAGGCGTGAAAAAACTCACGCATGCGCACGAAGGTTCAAGCTTGGCTGATGCAAGCGCACATGATTCAAATCCATATAGTTTTTGCAAAAAATAAAAAGGTAGGATAGTTTTCTAACAGACCTCGTATATTTTAGGTTGTCCGAGCCTGAAGACATTCAATCAAGGTTTAGGTCCCCCACTAACACAGGCTCACCAAAGTTTAACCCTGAGATACAATTATTTAGCGAGCTTAGAGCCCCACAACAGGCTGAGGGGGCCTGTAACAGCCCATGGCTGTGAGGGACTGTCCCTGTTGGAGTTCAGGTTTCAATGCCAGAAGTTCAAATTTTTTGATAATCAAAACAGAGGAGAGGAGAGCCACATTAATCCTGTTCTTTATGTGGCAAAGCGGACAATTTACTCCTCAATCATCAAGGCAATTAGAAATCATGAATGAACATGGTATGTCGGACTTCTGACACCACCCTGGGAATTTCACCCAGGGAATTCGACAATTGAATAACTTCAACCTAAGACACACAGGTTCGTTGTAATTGAGACAGAGACGTGGTTCCCAAATACAAACAATTTATTAACAATTGAAGTTCTAGTTAAAAAGACAATTTTATAAAAAACTCATTTAAAACAACAACACCAATTATGACCACATGAGGGCGCCCCTGCATCACGCAGCCTGGCAGCACACGCAGCTGGCAGAGTTTTCCAAATGTCCACACTCAGCGCAAAGCCACCGCAGCAAACAGGACACATCCACTGGTCCCACGGGACGAAATCTTTCAGCAGAGCACCAGAGCAAAGCAGCAGGGCCTCCTTCCACAGCTTGGTCCAAAATCCTACATTTTAAACAAATAAATATAACACAAATATCTGAAAGAGGAGCTTACTTTGTGCTGTACATACCGAACCGTCCGTCACAGCAATCAGCTGTAACTCGACACCACCCCAGAGCATCAAGAGCACCACAAACTCAGCAGCGCACCACCAACGACAGCCCACACAGAGGTCTCTGTACAACAAAACCACCTCCTTAAACACTCACCACTACACCTCAACGAGCCTGCAGCTGTGGCCGGCGCCTACCTGTCTTCACGGGAACATGGAAGTGAACACGTCCAAACACCTGCAGTCAGTCTCCAGAAAGAGAGAGAAGAGCACACACACTCCCTCTTTTATGCAAACACTCCTCTGCCACAACGAGCTGCACTCAATCCACCAGCTGAACATCATTAAGGTCATCCATCCTGCTACAATCCACCCCCACAAATTATATCGTCGCCCCGACGATGGAATAGACCCCATTCCTTAACCTTAATCATACCACCTATATTACATAGGGCCAGAAGGACCCACTTGCACTGCAGACCGTGGAAGATGATGAATATTAGAATGATGACCCACAGTAATCCTAGTCGTCCGCCGAAGTACAACCTCTTCACTAGGGGGGAGGGAAGACATACTAGACTCCACTGGCAGAGGTGGCACAGCAACTACTGGATCTACTGGTGGACTCAACTGCGGGGAAGCAGGTAAACTCAAAACCTCCGCCCTCTCCACCTGAGGGGCAACCTGGGTCACCTCTCCCACCCCCTCCACCTGAGGAGCAGGCGGAGTCACCACTTCCCTCACAACTGAAGTAGACGCACGGTCCTCGGATCCTGACACCAACCACCCGCCATTACTCCACCACCTGTCTTGTAATTGCTCCACCACAGGTGGAGAAAACTCCATAGGGGGCAGAGAATGGGCCACAACCTCATCAGGGGACCCAAGCCCTACCACTACCTTCAACAATGAGCGATGAACCTGCTTGGCTCTGGTTAAATCATCCTTAGGGGCAATTGTATAAACAGTCCCTTCTCCTTGTGGTGCCCTCTGGACACGATACATCACAGAGGACCACTGGTCCTGGATCTTATGACGGCCCCGTACCCCAAAATCTCGCAACCAGACCAACTGGCCCTCCTTCAGGGGAACATCACGGATACGCTGATCATATTCCTTCTTACGCCGCTCTGCAGCGGCCTTCAGCCGATCCCGGGCTCCATCAAAAGCCATCTGCAAGCGGGTCTGGTGCTCCCGGACCCACTCATGAACAAAACCACCCACAGGCTCCCGAACTCGACCCAACAGAAAATCAACCGGAAGCCTTGGCTCCTGACCAAACATCAACAAAAAAGGAGACTCACCAGTTGCCTGATGCGGTGTTGTATTATAAGCATACAAAACCTGGGGCAGACAAGAACCCCAATGATGCTTTCGAGACACGGGCAGCGTGCGCAACAGATCATGAAGCGTTCTATTAAAACGCTCACACTGCCCATTACCAGATGGATGGTATGGTGTAGTACGAGATTTCTCTATGCCATAAAAGCCACACAACTGCTGGATCAATACACTCTCAAAACTCCGTCCCTGATCAGAATGTATCCGAGCTGGAACCCCAAACCTCGAAAACCACTCCGTAACCAGAACTTGAGCTACTGTAGGAGCTCCTTGGTCACGGGTAGGGACTGCCCACGTGTACTTACTAAAGACGTCAGTCATTACCAAAACATCTTCCACTCCACCATGACTAGGCTCTAGAACAGTAAAATCAATGGCAAGAATCTCATTAGGCCGAGATGCCAACAGGTGTCCCATGGGGCCACGAGCCACTGGTTGGTTCACCTTTGCTACCTGACACCTCTCACATGCCTGGCACCAATCTGCCACTTCCGCAGACATCCCTGGCCAATAACACCGCTGACGTAAAAGCTCTAGGGTCCTCTCAACCCCTTGATGAGCATGCCCTTGATGAACCTCAGTCAGCACATCGGCTTTTAAAGCTGCAGGCAACACCAACTGCAACACAGCCCCAGCGCCATTGGACTTAAACACCTGACGGTACAAGACACCATCCCTCTCCACCAACCGGTCCCACTGCCGAAGCAACACCCGGGCTGACTGCGACAGCTGATTGCGCTCTTCCTTATCAGTACCCCTTTTACGGTCCCAAAACACCCAAACCTCCCGAATCACTGGATCAACCCGCTGCAATGCAGCCAGGTCAGATGGAAGACAGTGGGGCAAGGCTGCAACCACAGCCTGCCTTACATCTACCCTACTCCCCTGACAAACCTGTTGCAGCGGCTCCGGAAGCTGGGCACCACTAACCATTACCTGGAAGTCCTGCATCCCAGGAGAATGCAACCGAGAAAGGGCATCCGCGTTCTTATTACTACAACCCGAATGATACTTAATCTCAAAATCAAATGAGGCCAACTGCGCTGCCCAACGTTGCTCAGTAGCACCAAGTTTTGCAGATGACAAATGACTCAAAGGATTGTTGTCCGTGTACACAATGCACTTATGACCCAGCAAGTACTCCCTAAACGTCTCAGTCATTGCCCACTTGAGTGCCAAAAATTCCAACTTCATAGAGCTGTAGTTCACCATATTACGCTCAGTAGGGCGTAACCCACAGCTTGCGTAAGCAATCGGCCTAACTTTACCATCCTGTTCCTGAGACAACACTGCTCCCAGCCCCCCATAGCTAGCATCCACCTCCAAAATAAATGGAAGACTAAAATCGGCATATGCCAGCACAGGTGCAGAGGTAAGCTTAGCTTTTAAAGTCTCAAAGCTACGGCCACATTCCTCTGTCCAATAACCCGAAACTGGCTGATCTACCCGACTGGGCTTCACCCCAGCCAACTCTGCTACCAACTTGTGTAAGGGCGCTGCCAACCTTGCAAAACCACCTACAAACCGGCGGTAGTAGCTGGCAAAGCCCAGAAAAGAGCGCAGTTCCGAGAGTGTAACCGGAGGTGGCCAATGAGCAACCACCTCCACCTTGCTAGGGTCAGTAGCCACCCCCTTATCAGAGATGAGATGCCCCAGGTAACGCACTTCCTGCTGAAAAAATGCACACTTTTTGAGTTTCACCTTTAACCCCTCATGCTGCAAACGCTCCAGCACCACCCTCAACCTATCCAGATGTTGGTCAACAGTAGAGGAAAAAACCACAATGTCATCCAAATACAACAATAAGGAGAGACACTGCTGATCACCTAAAATCCTCTGCATCAATCTCTGAAAAGTACCAGGAGCGTTGCAAAGCCCAAAGGGCATCCGGTTCCACTCAAACAAACCAAAAGGCGTACAAAAGGCCGTCTTATGACGATCAGCCTCCGCCACAGGAACCTGATTATACCCACTCGCCAGATCCACGGTAGAAAACCAACGAGGGCATCCAAGGACTCATCAATCCGAGGGAAAGGGAAGGCGTCCTTCCTAGTTTTTCCATTCAAGAGCCTGTAATCAACACACATGCGCAAACTGCCATCCTTTTTCTTAACCAGCACAATAGGAGAGGCATAAGGACTGCTGCTCTCCCTAATAACTTGTGTTCCAAGCAGCTGATTGATGTGATCTTTGACAACCTCATACTCAGAAGGCGGAATTCTGCGATACCACTGTCACACTTGAATATCATCCAGAAGCGGAATCTCATGTGATATTAGGTCAGTACAACCCAGATCCCCATCTTGGGCTGAAAAGACAGAACTAAACTGACCCAACAATGCTCTCACCTTACCTTGTACTTCCAGAGGCAAGTGACCCAATTCTAGGGCTGCAATCTGATCCTGCACTGATGGAGAAATGGACTGCGAGGCCACTACTGCCTCCACCGGGGGCACCTCGGCAACCCCCGCAGGCAGACTCACAATCCGAACTTCCTCTAAAGTGCCAATCATAGCCCGGGGACGTAACCAAACATCCACCGATCCCACATTCATCACCGGAATGTAGGCTATACCCTGCTCCACCTGCATCCATTCCAGGAGATGCCAACAGTCCCGCAGGCAAGCCAGACTCCACAGGCTCAAACAGAGCCGCCCCACCAGAATACCGCTCCGAGCATGTCGCCCTAACAAACTTCATTACACCGCCCGGAATCTGACAAGCCTCTCCCCCATGAACTTTAACCTTCCCTACTCCTTGATCCACAATACCACTAGCCTTGTGGCACTTCTGAAACGCCTGCGTGACATACTCCGGAGCCTCCGCCGCTGCTGGCAAATCAAACAGGGAAACCCCATACTGCCCAAAAAGTTCCCCATAACACCTGCGGATGACATTCATCCCCAGGACCCCAGAAGCCTGCGGAGACACACCAGGCACATCTTTAACCACCAAAATGCCACATCCTGGCATCAGTTTACCACAAAGCTCCACATCCAACTCCAAATAGCCCAGGTAAGGGATGGCTAAGCCATTAGCTGCTTTAAGCTGTAGCCAATTACATGATTTCAGCCACCCCAAACCCCCTGGCTCAAACTGCTGATGAAAAAGAGACTCTGGAATAGTTGACACCATAGATCCTGTATCTATCAAACAAGGGATCCCAACTCCCCCCATGCTCACCATTAAATGAGGACACGGCGACACAAGCTTGGACACTACCTTGTCACACGTCCTGTGCAAACCTGAGCCAGTAACTTGCCCCCCCGAGCTGTGGCTCCGCAGCTCGGCGGGCACTAGTTTCCCGACCCCTGAGCGGCAGAAGACGGTTTGTTCAATGAAGAGGCCGACAAAAAGGATCGACTGCGGGCCACCACCCGAACTCATCACACTCCCTGGCAAAGTGACCTGGTTTCTGGCAGCGCCTACAAATTATAGACCCCCGGGGAACTGATTGACGAAACTGCCCAGAATGCTGCAAATGGGAAATACTCTGAGTCAGCCGATTCAACTGCTCCTGTTGCCGCTGGAACATCTCCCTTACTTCCTGTAGTTCCGAGGCCTGAAAAGAACCAGCCTCCACCTGGCCACTGCCCTGAACCCCGCACTGAGTGCCCGCAACAGACTGGATGGAAAAATCACTACCCTTCGTACCTCCAGGTGAACCCTCTCGTTCCCATCTAATTGCCTCACCCCTAACCTCCAACAAAGTAGCAGTAGGCTGCCGGCACACACACTGCTTCAACTCGCGCCAAAGTGACCCATGAAACACACACTCAACAAAGTGATCACGTAACAAAACCTCTGCATTTGGGACACCATTAGGTGCGCGCTGCTTAACAGATGTCATCAGACTCATTAATGCCAATGAAAACCCTAACAGAGTCTCTCCCTCACGCTGCCTGCGGGAGAAAAAGGCCTCTTGAAGTGCCACATAAGATTCTGTATCCCCATACAGCTCCTGCAACACCCCAATGATCTTTAATGGGTCTGAACACTCTTCACTGGAACGATGCTTTATTTCCTCACATGCTTCCCCCTCCAGATGATCAAAATAAAAAAATGCCTGGTCAGCTTTAGAGACATGACAGGCTCTCACACAAGCCTGCATCTCCTCCAACCATTCAGCCAACCCCATACCTGTCTTACCATTAAACATGGGACATTTTTTATCTCGGGGTAAAAAAATAAACTTCTCCATTACTGGAGCATTACCACTAGAGGACACTTTAGATGAGGGCTCTATACTCGGGCCAGGCGCTGCCTCAGCCTGTTCCTGCTTCAACCTCTCATTCTCCATCCTAAGCTGAGTGACTAACTCTCTCAGCTCCTGCATTTCCTCTACCATCATACCCCTTGAGACTTTCCCACAATGAGGATGCGACCAAAATAGGGGAAATTACTTGCACCAAGGCCACCTGCTGCTTTGCTCTGGAAAACAAGAAAAAAAAAAAAAAAAAAACAGATTAAACATACACACACAAAAAAATTTACTTCACCAAAAAAAAAAAGAAAACAGAACACACCTC
The DNA here is from genome assembly GCF_902500255.1 of Thalassophryne amazonica. NCBI lineage: Eukaryota > Metazoa > Chordata > Actinopteri > Batrachoidiformes > Batrachoididae > Thalassophryne > Thalassophryne amazonica. The sequence continues at coordinate 130,428,233 of NC_047105.1, forward strand.
TCTAGTCTCAATTTACATCCCACTTCTTGACACCAAAATGTGGCAAAGCAGACAATTTACTCCTCAATCGTCAAGGCAATTAGAAATCATGAATGAACATGATATGTCGGGCTTCTGACACCACCCTGGGAATTTCACCCAGGGAATTCGACAATTGAATAACTTCAACCTAAGACACACAGGTTCGTTGTAATTGAGACAGAGACGTGGTTCCCAAATACAAACAATTTATTAACAATTGGAGTTCTAGTTAAAAAGACAATTTTATAAAAAACTCATTTAAAACACCACCAATTATGACCACATGAGGGCGCCCTTGCATCACGCAGCCCGGCAGCACACGCAGCTGGCAGAGTTTTCCAAATGTCCACACTGAGCGTAAAGCCTCCGCAGCAAACAGGACACATCCACTGGTCCCACGGGACGAAATCTTTCAGTAGAGCACCAGAGCAAAGCAGCAGGGCCTCCTTCCACAGCTTGGTCCAAAATCCTACATTTTAAACAAATAAATATAACACAAATATCTGAAAGAGAAGCTTACTTTGTGCTGTACATACCGAACCGTCCGTCACAGCAATCAGCTGTAACTCGACACCACCCCAGAGCGTCAAGAGCACCACAAACTCAGCAGCGCACCACCAACGACAGCCCACACAGAGGTCTCTGTACAACAAAACCACCTCCTTAAACACTCACCACTACACCTCAACGAGCCTGCAGCTGTGGCCGGCGCCTACCTGTCTTCACGGGAACATGGAAGTGAACACGTCCAAACACCTGCAGTCAGTCTCCAGAAAGAGAAAGAAGAGCACACACACTCCCTCTTTTATGCAAACACTCCTCTGCCACAACCAGCTGCACTCAGTCCACCAGCTGAACATCATTAAGGTCATCCATCCTGCTACATTTACATAAATGGCTACACCTCCCCCTTTCCTGGGACGATCACAACTGAAAACATTGTAGTGGTTGATAGCAATATCGGAATTCAAGACTGATTTACTCAACGAAGTCTCTGACAATACAAGAATATTGGGTTCCATTGTTTGTACCCAGATTTGTACTAGATCAATTTTAGGGAGCAGTCTCCTGACATTTTAAATGAAGGATGCCAAGGCCTGATCTGGCTCTGAAATGATCAGGGGTGTCAGTAATTTGAAGATTTGAAGGTCAGTGAGTGTTTTCTGTGTGTGAAACTGCTTTTTAGGGCTTATATACACATCAGGGAAGAAGATTTGGTTCAATTAGTGGTGGCCAAGTGGTTAATGCGCTTGGTTTCAATTCAGAAGGTTCCGGGTTCAAATCCCACCCCTGCCACATTTCTCCATGTAATGTGGAGTTGCGTCAGGAAGGGCATCCGGTGTAAAACCCGTGCCAATTCAACATGCAGATCGACCTTGGATTTGCTGTGGTGACCCCGAGTGCAAACAATGGAGCAGCCGAAGGGACGTACTAGTTGAATTAATCCCTGCAGGTAGCAAGACATCAGTTGGTGTGAAACTGAATAATCAATAGCCAATATTGACCTGGTGCAAGTCCCTGAGCTGGAGAAATCCAAAGATGGGTGCCTCTGGATCCCACTACCACAGTATGATAATACTGACTTACTCAGAACACATAAGTCATGGGTTAAAGTTCTCCGTCACCACGATGGATTTCCGTCATTTGGAAAATTTAACCACACATACGCGCGTGCACGTGGTGTCATGTGTGTTTTGGTGCCAAAATATGATATTGTCACTGTCAAAGCAACATCCCATTCTGCGCTAATCACACCTGAATGGGTGGTCCAGCTCTCTGACATGCCAGTCAGCTGTGTGCGCCGAGCCTGTCACATGCATCAACTCGCTTGGGCAAAGATCCCCATATCCCAAAATTAAAACAAAGTATAAATACTTTGTTACATTACAACACTGGGCAAAAAGCTCTGAAGCCTGCTGACTTGTTTTCAACCCTTCAGACACAGAGCAAGTCTGCTTCCAAGGACCACGGGGCATGAGGAGGCACATAAGGCTGAACTAGTTCAATAGTTAAATTCATGACTATTTAGAGCATTATATGTCAGCAACAAAATCTTAAAATATATTCTTCGAGACGCATGGTGCCAATGAAGGGAAGCCAGAATGGCTGTGATCAAACCTCCTGCAGCAGTATTCTGTACCATCTGTAGACATCCTATACTATTTTGTGGCAATCCAGGAAATAAAACATTACCAGTCATTTGTGGAAGACAAAGACATGAATTGAAATTTGTGAAATTTAAAACAAATGCTGATGTACATTTCCACTTTCTCAGTTTCATCAGTGAAACAACTTAAGCCTTGGTCTCACCGAATAATAAGCCATGAATAATGAGCCACGCATGGGTGTGTCAGTGATTATTCGAAGAATGACCCACGTTTTCATCTATCACATATCTGTTACTAAGATGCCTCCATGGGCCTGTCTGTACCCCGCATGTGCCACATAGCAGCCTCTAGTGAGCCACTATTGACCTGTCATTAGAGCCTCGCTGGCTCCGTGGCTCGCTGGCTTTATTCCTTCTGCGGCTTTAAACACACACATCGTGATCCCACTTTTAACTTTGTGCTCGTCCGCTTATATCTGCAAAATTGCTATTTTGCACATGTGCGTTGCTGTTCTCCATTCCCGGACAGCTGCCTCTGTGTGCCTTCTCACTGGCTTCCTTTCCATCTGTGGCTTGCTGGCTTTATTTTTTCCCCTGGCTTTAAACACAGTCATTTTCACACCGTGATCAAACTTTTAAATGGTAAATGGACTGCATTTACAGTATATAGCGCTTTTCCATCTGCATCAGACGCTCAAAGCGCTTTACATTTATGCGTCACATTCACCCCGATGTCAGGGTGCTGCCATACAAGATGCTGACTACACACCGGGAGCAATAGCGGATTAAAGGCCTTGCCCAAGGGCCCTTAGTGATTTTCCAATCAGGCGGGGACTGACTTTGTGTTCATCCGTTTATTTCTGCAAAATCGCTCTCTTTTGCGTGTTCGCTGCCGTTCTGCATACACAATGAGGTGGCCGCTTTAATTATATACACCTGCTGCCGCAACTCATGTGGATCACTTCCCAAAAAAAATTTTTTTTTCTTTGTTTCTTCCGCAGATTACAAGTCACCGTCGTACATTTTTTAACTTTGTGTTATGCCTTCAAAATTGTTTTTGCGCGCTCTCCTTCTGTGTTGCTGCACAGCTCTGCACTGCTTTTTGCGGCTTCACTGGAGTTATTTCTTCCGTGGCTTTAAACACACAGCCACTTTTACACAGTCATACAAATTTTAACTTTGTGTTTGTCCATTATTTTCTGAAAAATCACTCTTTTGTGACCTGGTTTCTGCCTAAATGCTCCTTTGAAGCATGATGAGTCAGTGCCTCAGTGCACACACACAGTGGAGCTCATGTGATCCATTAACAAGATATTAAATCAACCATAGACATATTTTTACCACTAGGAACTGTTTTATCAAGCTAGAAAAACATTAAAAATGGTTACCTTAAGCCGTTCAAAATACATTCCACCCTGAGCAGGAAAGAGAGGAAAAAAGCGACCAGATGAAGCAGTCCTCTGTGATTCCTGAAGCAATTAGCAGTGTTTTCAGCATCCAAGGTTTGGCAGAAAATGATTTACGTATCTGCTACAAAATAATTATTTTATATACAGCGCACAGAGCAGGTGGAATTGTGTGTGCAAGAGGGCAGCCACTCCAAAAATAGCCTCTCAGGTCCTGCGTAGCTGCCAGGCGCAGGGATAATGGGCTTTTAGCAGACTCGTAAGCACCACACACATGCCTCTAAAGTCTGGTTCACATGACAGGATTTTAAAATTATCTTTAGGTTTCCAAAACCTGAGAGACCACACACGTGAAGATAAAAAATCATGGCTCTAACAGGTTTGATCGTACAGTGTGTGGTGTTCAGCCACACGGTAATAACAACACCACCACACACAAACGGATTTAACACACGAACATTTACAGTTCAGACAGGAAATCTCGCCAAAATCTCTCAAGATTAAACGTGACTTCAGAGTAAACAAACGGAGGTACTTTGTGGACTATTTAAAACAGAGGGAAAAACGATTAAAAAAAGGAAAAGGAAAGGCGTTCTTTAAAGAAGTGGAGACAGCGCGACCACCGGACTTTCTGGTAAGTCAGAACAGCTGTTTTGATTTTATTTTCCGCTCCGTACGTCCGTCACCTCGCTTTCTGATTGGCTGCACGTCACATTCAGCAGGCTGTGAGCTCGTTTGTGGTTGGAGGACACAACACGCTGCGATATCGGGCCAAAAAAAAAACATGTTGAATATCCCCGATTTGCGATCGGAGCGCTCCTGACGCCCTTCCGAGCAGATCAGAGCACTCTTAACCCACCACACATGACAGGAATATCTGATAAGTTTATCTTTGATGTCATCACGATTGTCGGGGCGTCCTTACGATTGTCGGAAGGGGAAGATCGGGTCCGATATTGGCCTAATTATCCTGCCGTGTGAACCCCGCTTTAGTCGTCATTGTAACTTGTACACAAACTGCCCCATGCTGTTGTTGCTAAATTTTGAACATCTTGAAATTAGCGCCACACTCAGAGAGGAGCCTCGTTGACTGAAGATAATGCCTCTAAGAGCCACAATTCTCCCACGATAGTTGGAAGAAACTCCCTCTCGTAGCAAAGAAAATATGCTCCATGGCTCATTATTCATCCTTCATTATTCGGTGGGACCAGGGCTTTACTGTCATCAGGTCAAACTTACCACTCTGATACTTTATTTTAATGAGCATTGTTATAATATTTATTGTTAATTTGTTTCTTTGCAGACATGCAGACGTTGTTGGTGATTAAAGAAGAAATTCTCCCTGAACACCAGGAATGGAATCTGACTGTTGACCAGGAGAATGTTAAAGAAGAAGAGAAGCTGTGGATAAGTCAGCAGGGAGAGCAGCTTCAGCAGCTGGAGGAGGCAGATCTCACCAAGTTTGGTTTCACTACCGTCCCTGTGAAGAGTGAAAATGATAAAAAACCAGAGTCTTCACAGCTTCATCAAAGCCGAAGTGATGAGAGCACAGAGGCTGAGCCTGTAGCCAGCAACTCATCTTTACACAGAACACAGACAGCAGAAGCCGTTGGAGAGGACGATGGAGGACCACAACCAGCCAGCAACTCAGGTCCAAACAGTCATTTACAACCAAGTGGAACTAAGACTGATGTCAGTGATGACTGGAAACAGACCATAGAACTTCAGTCAAGTTTTAACTGTCGAAAAAATATCAGTATTGTTAGTTCAAGCAACACTGATGAGAAACAGTTTAAAGGCTCTAAATATGTAAAAGCATCTGGTCATGTTAACAGTTCAGAGCAACAAAAGGGGAGGCAAGCAAAAAGAAACCAATTTAGCTCTTGTGATCAGAGTAAAAGACAAAAACAGAAGGGCACTCTAAACAAACACATGATAATTCATACAGGACAAAAGGACCACACTCAGAACAGACAAAAAGCATTTGTCTGTTCTGAATGTGGTAAAAGATTTGGACTAAAGAGGAGCCTGAACAGACACATGTTAATTCATACAGAGCAAAAAGAATTGGTCTGTTCTGAGTGTGGTCAAAGATTTAGCCGAAAGAGTAGCCTGGACACACACATGATAATTCACACAGGGCAAAAAGCATTTGTGTGTTCTGAGTGTGGTAAAAGATTTGGACTAAAGAACAGCCTGAACAGACACATGCTAATTCATACAGGGCAAAAAGCATTTGTCTGTTCTGACTGTGGTAAAAGATTTGGACTAAAGAGCAACCTGAACACACACATGGTAATTCACACAGGGCAAACAGAATTTGTCTGTTCTGAATGTGGTCAGAAATTTGGAGTAAAGCGCAGTCTGAACCGACACATGATAATTCACACAGGGCAAAAAGCATTTGTCTGTTCTACATGTGGTAAAAGATTTGGACTAAAGAGCAGCCTGAACACGCACATGATAATTCACACAGGGCAAAAAGCATTTGTCTGTTCTGAATGTGGTCAAACATTTGGACTACAGAGCCACTTGAACAGACACGTGCTAATTCATACAGGGCAAAAACCATTTGTCTGTTCTGAGTGTGGTCAAAGATTCGGGCGAAAGGGCCACCTGAACAGACACATGCTAATTCATACAGGGCAAAAACCATTTGTCTGTTCTGAGTGTGGTCAAAGATTTGGACGAAAGAGCCACCTGAACAGACACACGATAATTCATACAGGGAGAAGAAAAAGATCTCTCACTGCTCCGCTTACGCAAACTTGAGAAGTCGGGCAGGAAATCAAAGGCAGTATTTGAGGAGAGGAAAGGTCACCATCTTGAAGAGATCCCCTCGGATACAAAGTCAGTAATGTTAAGGGTCCAGCTTTAGACCCCGCGTCTGGGGCCCACTGCACTCTTGTAGAAGGAAATTCAAGGCAAATTAAAAAAAACGGCAAAGACAAGAAAATACAAGCAAAACAGATAAACAAACAATTTGCAAAAAACCCCAGACTAGTGTACAGGAAGCTGACAAATTACACAATAGAAGTACAACAGCCACCTGAGAGAGAAGAAATTGAAAAATTCTGGAGACCACTCTTTGAAGACCCAAAACAACACCAAGAGGCTGAGTGGATTGAAAAAATAAAACAGAAAAACAAACAGCAAATGCCAGCAATTGTAATCACTGAAGAGGAGATCAGAAAGAAAATGAGTGAATACAGTAACTTCAAGGCACCTGGCATCGACAAAATCCCAAATTTGTGGCTGAAAAGAAGGACAGCATTGCACCAACATTATGTTGTGGCTTTCACAAAAATATTAAACGGAGAAGAGGACACACCAGACTGGCTAACGACTGGGAACTCAAGCCTAATTCCAAAGACCAAGGAAACACAGCTTCCCAACAAGTACAGACCCATCTGCTGCTTAACAACAATGTACAATGGCTGACAGGAATCATAACTGATGCCATTTATGAACATCTGGACACTGGTGGCTACTTGGAAAAGGAACAGAAAGGTTGTTCCAGAAGAAGATTAGGAATTAAAGACCAGTTACTGATAGACAAATCTATCCTGGAGGATTGCAAAAAAAAGGAGGAGGAACCTCAGCATGGCTTGGATTGACTACAAAACGGCATTTAACAGCGTACCACACTCCTGGATCATGAGGTGCTTAGAACTCTACAACATAATGAGGAAATAAGATCTTTCCTGAGAGCACAAATGAACAAGTGGAACACCACCATCACCCTCAATCACACAGAGGGACAAATAACAATCCCAGACGTATGAGTTCAGAGAGGGATATTTCAGGGAGACAGACTCTCACCACTTTTATTCTATTTAATGATAGACCCACTCAGCAAGATCCTGAAGGAGCATGACATCGGCTATGACTTAAGTAGAGGCAGAGGAAGGAAACATCAGAAACTTGTGAACCATCTGCTGTTCATGGACGATTTGAAAATCTATGCCAGCACAAAAGAGGGACTCAGTCAGCTCGTGGAAACTGTCCATAAATTCTCAAAAGACATTGGTATGGAATTTGGACTGGATAAATGCTCAAAATGCACAATCACAAAAGGTAAAAAGACAAAAACCGAAAACATACAATTGGATGAAGGGAGCTACATTGAAGATCTGGCTGTAGACTCCACATATAAATACTTGGGAATTGAACAAAATACTGCAATTGAGCACAAGAAAATGAGAACAAAAAGAACACAAGAATACCTAAACAGTTTTTAAAAAATCTGCAAAACAGAGTTGACACCAAAAAACAAGATCACAGCCATAAACCAGTTTGCAATACCAGTGGTGACCTATGGGTTTGGCATAGTAGACTGGCCACAGCGGGCGCTTAATAAGTTGGACACAAAAACCAGGAAGATGCTCACCCTCCACAAAGTCACATACAGAAATCAGTGCATGGACAGAATATATCTCCCTCGCAGAGAAGGCGGTCTGGGTCTCACTGAAATCAACCAGGCCTACAGAGCACCGATAATAAGTATTGGACAGTACTTAAAGAGCTCTGAAGAAGAAATCGTGAAAAAGGTCGCACTACACCACGAGAAGACCTTATCCGAACAGACCTCAATCACAAAACTGGCAAAAAACTTTGGTGGAGTACTTCTACAAGAGAGAGAAAGCAACAGTGTCATGCCTGCAACAAAACTTGCAAGACAGACCAGAGAACAATACAGCAAAAGAGAAGGATAACATCGAGTGGAAAGATGGAAACAGCACAAAAGAGCCGGACGATTCCAAGAAGAACTTGAAAAGGAATACATCGACATAGTTGGATCAATGCAGTGGCTAAAAAATGGAGAACTTGGTTTTGATGGAGAAAGAATTCTGATTGGAGTACAAGATCAGGGACTTTGAACAAATGGCTTCAAAAAAAATGGCAGGGATCTCGCAGAATGATAAATGCCGATTCTGTCATACAGCTGTTGAGAGTGTAAACCATCTAACTTCAGCATGCCAAATCCCCATGGCAGACGGACATTATACATCCAGACACAACAAGATCTGTCAATATCTCCACTGGAAGCTATGCAAGGAACTGGAGATGGAAGTCAAAGAACATGTCTGGGAGCACGGGCCAGCACCAGTCTCATCCAACGGAAAGGTAACTGTCTTCTACGACAAAGAGATCCCAGCAGGAAGACACATTGAAGGATGTGCAATCAAACCTGATATTGTCATCTGGAACAAACAAGAGAAAACAGCCAAAATCATCGATGTGACAGTCCCCAATGACTACGGCCTGAATTGAGCGGAAAGGAGAAAGATCTCGAAATACCAAGACCTGAAAAATGACATACGAACAACATGGTCATTGAAAGAAATCGATATCATCCCAGTTGTGGTGGGGGCAACAGGCCTGATGAAGAAGAACCTGAAGAAATACCTTGAGGCAATCTCCGGTCACCCAGGCGCACATGAGATGCAGTTGTCTGCAATTAAGGGAACGATCACCATCTTGAAGAGAGCCCTCAGATACAGTGCCAGCTCTGGTTAGGATAACTATAGAGCCTAGGGTGCAACTTTAGACCCTAGGTTTGGGGCCCACTGCATTCTATTAAAAAGACATCAAAGATGAATGAAAAAACAAAAGGCAAAACTCTAACAACTCTAACTCTAACAAATGGCTTCAAAAAAATGGCAGGAATTTCACAGAATGATCAATCCAGATTCTGTCATGCAGCTGTTGAGAGTGTAAACCACTTAGTATCAGCATGTCAGATCTCATGGCAGACAGACATTACACAAGCCGACACAAGATCTGTAAATATCTACAGTAGTGTTCAGAATAATAGTACTGCTATGTGACTAAAAAGATTAATCCAGGTTTTGAGTAAATTTCTTATTGTTACATGGGAAACAAGGTACCAGTAGATTCAGTAGATTGTCACAAATCCAACAAGACCAAGCATTCATGATATGCACACTCTTAAGGCTATGAAATTGGGCTGTTAGTAAAAAAAAAAAAGTAGAAAAGGGGGTGTTCACAATAATAGTAGTGTGGCATTCAGTCAGTGAGTTCGTCAATTCTGTGGAACAAACAGGTGTGAATCAGGTGTCCCCTATGTAAGGATGAAGCCAGCACCTGTTGAACATGCTTTTCTCTTTGAAAGCCTGAGGAAAATGGGACGTTCAAGACATTGTTCAGAAGAACAGCGTAGTTTGATTAAAAAGTTGATTGGAGAGGGGAAAACGTATACGCAGGTGCAAAAAATTATAGGCTGTTCATCTACAATGATCTCCAATGCTTTAAAATTGACAAAAAAAAAAAGAGATGCGTGGAAGAAAACGGAAAACAACCATCAAAATGGATAGAAGAATAACCAGAATGGCAAAGGCTCACCCATTGATCAGCTCCAGAATGATCAAAGACAGTCTGGAGTTACCTGTAAGTGCTGTGACAGTTAGAAGACGCCTGTGTGAAGCTAATTTATTTGCAAGAATCCCCCGCAAAGTCCCTCTGTTAAATAAAAGACATGTACAGAAGAGGTTACAATTTGCCAAAGAACACATCAACTGGCCTAAAGAGAAATGGAGGAATATTTTGTGGACTGATGAGAGTAAAATTGTTCTTTTTGGGTCCAAGGGCCGCAGACAGTTTGTGAGATGACCCCCAAACTCTGAATTCAAGCCACAGTTCACAGTGAAGACAGTGAAGCATGGTGGTGCAAGCATCATGATATGGGCATGTTTCTCCTACTATGGTGTTGGGCCTATATATCGTATACCAGGTATCATGGATCAGTTTGGATATGTCAGAATACTTGAAGAGGTCATGTTGCCTTATGCTGAAGAAGACATGCCCTTGAAATGGGTGTTTCAACAAGACAATGACCCCAAGCACACTAGTGAACGAGCAAAATCTTGGTTCCAAACCAAATCATGAATGCTTGGTCTTGTTGGATTTGTGAGAATCTACTGAATCTACTGGTACCTTGTCTCCCATGTAACAATAAGAAATATACTCAAAACCTGGATTAATCCTTTTAGTCACATAGCACTACTATTATTCTGAACACTACTGTAATCTTGTTCAGCAGGAGAACAATTTGTTGTCTTCTTAAGTCTCCAACTTGTTTTTACCTTAATCGAAGGACACGTTCACAGAAGGTTTTAATCGCTTAAATCCCTGTAGATATAACACCAGTTGTGGGGCAACAGGCCTTACGAAGAAATATCTCGAGTCGATCCCTGGTCACCCAAGTGTCTCCGAGGTGCAGTTATCAGCAATTAAGGGAACAGTCACCATCCTGAAGTGAGCCCTCGGATACAGTGCCAGCTATGTTTAGAGTGCAAATATAGACCCCGAGTCTGGTGCCTGTTGCATTCTATTAAAAAGAAATGTAGCAGAAATTTAAAAACAGAAAGTGTCCGTCAGCGTGTCAGAAGATTTGGACTAAAAGGTGGTGTGATGTGTTTGGATGTTCATGGTGGTTAATCTGCTCCGGAAGGTGTTGCAGTCGTCGAGGTGTGAGATGGCGTCTGTGTCAGGAGTCCTGCTGCATGCTGGGAAACTTTCTGATTCTCTGAATGTTGTAATGTCTTAATGTTCAAATGTTTAATTTGGGGGAAACATGGACTTGATTGGGGTGAAAACTGAAATTCAGCCAAATGTTTTTGTTCTCTTTTTTCACTTCTTGATTGATTTTGATGATCAGTGCTTGCTTGTTGTTTTGTTTTGTTTGTTTGTTTCCCCCCCTTGATCTAATTTTAAAATAAAATATTGACTTCTTGGGGTGACATTTACCCAAAATGTTTTTTCATTTGTGATGGCTTTTGATTCAGATTGGAGGGTTTTTTTTTTTTGTTTGTTTTGTTTTTTACACTGTTCACAAGTCTTATTCAAAAAAAAAAAAACACAAAATGAATTTTGTTGGAAACAGATACTATTTGGAAAAGAATAAAATTCATACAAAACACTTCTTTTCCTCCAGTTTCCAGTAATTTTTTGTTGTTGTTGTTTGAGTCCTCAAAGCTGTTCTTAACTGCAGGATTTTAACATTTTGAATCTTGTGGGGGGGGAATCAGGTTTTGATCATGAAAAGCATGAAATTCAGTCAAAGTTGGTCATGTTGCCAAATTGCATAGTTTGAGAGTAAAATAATTTCCCAAAACAATACAGCATTCAAGAAAATTTACAGATTGTCATTAAAGTTTTGGAGGAGAACCTCAACTTCCAGCAAATTTCTGTCCCCTGATACAGTTCACACTGCTTTCAACATTTCAGCTGGAACTTCAGGATTCATTCAAAAGTCTATTTACACAATAGTGTAAACACTAAAATGACAAAATTTACAGTCATTGGTAAAGAATATTTGGGGTATGTCTCATTTTCCTCACCTGCATAGTGCGGGGAAAAGTTGGGAGAATAAACCCAGGTGAGCTCTGGTTATTAACAAACTGGTTCATGATGTCTGCTACTGTACCTGTAAGGTCAGAGGTCGATGGTGGAGGTGGAACGAGGAGTGTCTTAAAGGTGAACATTTTTCCTGAATCAGCTGCGTTTGTGATTCATGAAGACAATTTGGCAGCAGAAATGCTGGAAGATCAACATGACAGAAGAGACGGACATGAGGACAACAGGGTGTTCATATTTACAACGCTGCCATTCAGCTGCTCTAATCATTTTCAGTTCTGCATTTTCTGGAGCGCAAGTTGAATTTTTTTTTTTTTTTTTTTTACTAGTTGGGAGGTTCTGGGTCTTAAACTCCAATGTGACTTATATACTGATAAATCACACATTCCTCTATCAGTCTGCCAGGAATCAAAGCAAAAATAAACTTCAAGAATATAACACCAATATATTACAATTATGCAGAAAAATCACAAATTGAACAGATGACAAACCTTAAATGTTTGTTGCTGCCGGTCATCTGAAAAATAGAACGACTGCCATGTTGTCTGTAAAACAACAGTCATCATGAGGTCAAGTTGTCGGCAGTAAAATCAGGAACGAGATCAAAAGTGCTCGAAGAGCAGAGACGCCACTCGAGTGACCTTCAGTCCTGATCTCAGCCAGTCTCAGTTCAGTACAGAAAATCTGATCCAGTTTGAATCAGAACCAAACTCAGCCATGTGTGAATGTTATTGAACTGCAAAAACAAACACTTTGTGTTCACCCAGAGTCACAGAGTCTGAGTTTGACTAATTCATTCTGACAGCAGCTGGAAAGGCACTTCCAGACTCCAGAAAAACATCTGGATTCAGCAGATAAATTCCACTGATCCTAAAACCTGCCTAGATGTTCAAAGGTGTGGCTGCCTGGAAAACCTTCTCTGGAATGTCCTGATTATTCATCATCTTCCCAGAGTCACTCAGCATCCAGGTGTTGCTTTAACGGCTGATACATGAAGTGATCCAGCACTAAACTGGTGTATTTTGTGGGAGGCGTGGTTTGTCCCTTTACAAGTTGTTTATGTGTGTTTTTATTTATTTATTTAAATTGATCCGCTGTGTTTTGAAGTGGTTGTTGGCCATTTTATCTGGTGATGTCACATTGTTTGTTGCACGTGGTGAACTCATGGATGTGTCTCTCTTGGCTGAAATCAGCGGATAAAGAAAATGAACCAATTAATTTTTATTATTACACCATCCGTAAGTGAAACACTGAAGTTCAGTCACTGAACAACTTGCAAAACAATGACAACACTGTAATTAAAGGCTGTAAATCTACTGTGTGTGATATATACACACAGGAAAATAAGTATTTGAACACCCTGCGGTTTTGCAAGTTCTCCCACTTGGAAATCGTGGAGGGGTCTGAAATTTTTTTCTTAGGTGCATGTCTACTGTGAAAGACATAAAAAAAAAAAAATCAGGAAATCACAATGTATGATTTTTTTTAATAATTTATTTGTATGTTACTGCTGCAAATAAGTATTTGAACACCTACCAACCAGCAAGAATTCTGGCTCACACAGACCTATTAATTTTTCTTTAAGAATCCCTCTTATTCTGCACTCTTTACCTGTAATTGCACCTGTTTGAACTTGTTACCTGTATAAAAGACACCTGTTTACACAATCAATCACACTCCAACCTGTCCACCACAGCCAAGACCAAAGAGCTGTCTAAGGACACCAGGGACAAAACTGTAGACCTGCACAAGGCTGGGATGGACTACAGGACTACAGGCAAGCAGCTTGGTAGAAGACAACTGTTATGATTATTTATTAGAAAGTGGAAGAAACACAAGATGACTGTCAATCTCCCTCGGTCTGGGATTCCATGCAAGATCTCACTTTGTGGGGTAAGGATGATTCTGAGAAAGCTCAGAACTACACAGGAGGACCTGGTCAATGACCTGAAGAGAGCTGGGACCACAGTCACAAAGATTACATTAGTAACACATGATGCTGTCATGGTTTAAAATCCTGCAGGGCAGCAAGGTCCCCCTGCTCAAGCCAGCACATGTCCAAGCCCGTTTTAAGTTCACCAGTGACCATCTGGATGATCCAGAGGAGGCATGGGAGAAGGTCATGTGGTCAGATGAGACCAGAATAGAGCTTTTTAGAATCAACTCCACTTACCATGTTTAGAGGATGAGAACAACCCCAAGAAAACCATCCCAGCCGTGAAGCATGGGGGTGGAAACATCATACTCTGGGGGTGCTCTTCTACAAAGGGGACAGGACGACTGCACCGTATTGAAGGGAGGATGGATGGGGTCATGTATTGCGAGATTTTGGCAAACAACCTCCTTCCCTCAGTAAGAGCATTGAAGATGGGTCATGACTGGGTCTTCCAGCATGACAATGACCCCAAACACACAGCCAGGGCAACTAAGGAGGGGCTCCGTAAGAAGCATTTCAAGGTCCTGGAGTGGCCTAGCCAGTCTCCAGACCTGAACTCAATAGAAAATCTTTGGAGTTAGCTGAAACTCCAAACCTGAAAGATCTAGAGAAGATCTGTGTGGAGGAATGGACCAAAATCCCTGCTGCAGTGTGTGAAAACTTGGTCAAGAACTACAGGAAATGTTTGACCTCTGTAATTGCAAACAAAGGCTACTGTACCAAATATTAACACTGATTTTCACAGGTGTTGAAATACTTATTTGCAGCAGTAACATACAAATAAATGATTAAAAATTCATACATTGTGAGTTCCAGATTTTTTTTTTTTTTAGATTATCTCTCTCACAGCGGACATGCACCTATGAGTAAGATGAAAATTTCAGACCCCTCCATGATTTCTAAGTGGGAGAACTTGAAAAATCGCAGGGTGTTCAAATACTTATTTTCCTCACACACACACACACACACACACACACACACACACACACACACACACACACACACACACACACACACACACACACACACACACACACATATATATATATATATATATAAGCTGTTGGTACCCCGATATTTTATGTCCACATTTTAGTATATGGTCAGAAATAAGTACAAACAAACCAATTTTGTTTAATCAAAAATATTTTTAAAAAATGTCCAAAATTATTTGGCAACAAAAACAAAACAAAACAAAATGCTTTCAGAAATTAAAACAAAAAAATCCAGACATAAAATATTTGCTGGACACAATTAATGGCACCCTTTAAGGAATTTACATCAGAATTTTTTGTTTCACTTTATGAAAGCTTTTTGTTTTGGTTCTTGTTGCCAAATAACTTTGGACATTTTTAAAAATATATTGATTAAACCAAATTACTATTTGTTTGTATTTATCTCTGAGCATATATTAAAATTTGTACTTGTATATAAAAATATAGAGGCACCAATAATTTTGTCCACGTGTGTATAATTAAAAATTAAAGATTGCAACAGTTGGAAAACACATCAGGTCTCAAAGGGAAAAATCCTGCTGGTTGTCTTTCCTGATGTGTTGTGGGTAATGTGTTAGGAACAAAAAGATGCCACATCATTTGATGGAAATCAAAACTGTCAACCGACAGAGGGCTGAATTCAAAGACACCCCAAAAATCAAAGTGAAAACATTATGCAGCAGGTTTGTGGATTTTGCCAAAATTTCATTGCGGTAACTCAAAATAGTACTCTGTAGTTTGTGTAGCCCCACGTGCTTGTATTTCTGTCTGACAACATCAGAGCTCTGAAAGAGACGACGGGGTCCTGGGGGATGTCCTATCAGATCTGGACCAGGACATCAATTAACTCCTGGGCAGTCTGAGGCGCAGCCTGGTGGTGTCAGATGGACCAAAACATAATGTCCCAGAGGTGTTCTGTTGGATTGAGGTCAGGTGAGCGTGGGGGCAGTCAGTTGGATCAATTTTCATGCACCAGGAGGAACCCAGGCCCCACTGCACAAGCATAGGCTCAGACAGTGAGGCCAAGGACTTCATCTTGATACCTGATAACAGTCAGGGTGCTATTGTTTAGCCTGTAGATGTCTGTGTGTCTTTCCAGGGAGATACCTACCCAGACCATCACTGACCCACCAAACCGGTTGTGCTGAGTCATGTTGAAGGCAGCATAACGTTCTCCACAGCTTCTCCAGACCCTTTCATGTCTGTCACATGTGCTTAGGTTGAACCTGCTCTCATCTGTGAAAAGCTCAGTGGTGGACCAACTGGTGTTCTATGGCAAATGCACGGTGCCGGTCAGTGAGCACAGGGCCCACTGCAGGACCTCAGGCCCCCTCCTGAAGTCTGTTTCTGATTATTTGGTCAGAGACATTCACACCAGTGGCCTGCTGGAGGTCATTTTGTAGGACTCTGGCAGTGCTCATCCTGTTCCTTCTGCACAAAGGAGCAGATATCGGTCCTGCTGATGGGTTAAGGACATTCTGTGTCCCTGTCCAGCTGTCCTAGAGCAACTGTCTCTCTCCCGGAATCTCCTCTGTGCTCTTCAGATTTTGCTGGGAGACACAGCAAACCTTCAGGCAAAGGCACACATCGATGTATCTGTTGGGTCCATATCGGTGTCTCTCAGTCTCAAAGTCCAAAGACCTAGAGACATGAACATCTTTTACTGTGGGCTTGACTAATGCCACAAAAGTAAATGATGCCTTTCAAGATGTAATCATTTACAAACAATGTATTTTCTGGAGGTCAAAAAAAATGCCTCGAAGAGTAAGAAATCCATACAGGGTGTCCACAAAGTCGCTTTAGAATTTAATAAATTTATTACAAATGTAAATAGACAAATATGTAGAAATTACTACAAAATGAGGAGTACACACTAAAGGTTTTTTTTTTTGCCTCATTTAATTCACCTCTACATGGACACCATTATTTGCATGAAGCACATTAAAATGGCACTCGATTTGTTGCCATGTTGGCTGCAACAAAGGCTCATCAATGGTCACAGTGGCATCAGTGATCTTTTGCTTTAGGTCACTGATGTCCCGTATCTGTTTGATACACAGTATCTTTAACAAAACCCCAGAGGAATACTTTAATAACTATACAATGAAACTTGAAGTTTTGGAAAAACATGGTTTGAGTTGCTTTAGAGTGATGCTCCCGGTTCCCCATTAATACCATGAATTTCTTTTAATAATTTAGGTAATTGGATTTTTCTAATACAATACAAAGGTCAAAGGTGAGAAGCCCCACAGAGGCTTGATTGATAACATTTAAAGTAAAAGAAATATAAAATTGGTCACTGGATCTTTGATCTCTGGACATAAATAAAATCTGGATTTTTATCAAAAGCACTTCCTTTCAGGTATAAATTAGACAAATTTAACTCCATAGCCTCTGAGCTGTGGTCTTCCAGCCGGCTGCGCTGCAAGTCAAGATCAACGGAATCCATAAAGGGCGGAGGATGTCTCATTTTAGAGAAATAAAAACAAAACAAAAACGTTTTCGTCTGTTGTAGTTTAATGTCTGTACAATGTTTGGAAAGAGGTACCATTTGTGATTTGCTTTGAAGTTCTTAATTCCCACCGGAATCTATCGTATGCGCATCTAGTCCGACAAAACAGATATAATTATTATCATTTCTTTCACCCCAGGGACAGTAACTTCATTCAGTGTGCTGCCTCAGAAAAAGTTAATGAGGAATCTATAACAGAAATTAACTGGAAATATTTTTACTGGAAGTTGACGTTCTCCTCCAAAATTTGAGTTTAAATTTTCTTGAATGTCATCTTGTTTTGGTGATCTTTTTTCCTCACACAACTTGGAAACTTGTTCAATTTTGTTTGGATTTCATGGTTTTCATGACCAAAAGTTACCAATTTGAAATTGTGCAGTTGAGAACGAAGCTTTGATAAATCAAACAAAACCATCAGAATTAAAATGTATCAGAAACTGGAAGGAAAGAAGCATTTTGGTTGAATTTTAGTGTTTTCCCAACATTATCTAATGACAACAAAAATTCAAGGGAATAGTGTTATGAAACAGGGTTCAAGGGAACAGAATTATGAACAGTGTTTAGATAAATCAAACAAAAACATGATAATCAAAATCCACCAAGAACTGAAAAAGGAAAAATGGGGGTGAAAACATTCACAGAATCAAAGTTTCCCAGCATGCAGCAGGACTCCTGACAGAGGCCATCTCACACCTCGACTAATGCAACACCTTGCTGACAGGTTAAACATAATGAACATCCAAACACATCACACCTTCACACTACCTTTTAGTCCAAATCTTCTGACACACTAATGACCTTTTTTCCACTTCTCTTGGATTTCTTTTTAACAGAATGCAATGGGACCCAGACCCGGGGTCTATAGTTGCACCCTAAACATTGCTGGCACTGTATTCGAGGGCTCTCTTCAAGATAGTGACTGTTCCCTTTTGCAGATAACTGCCCCTCATGTGTGCTTGGGTGACCTGGGATTGCCTCAAGGTATTTCTTCAGGTTCTTCTTCATAAGGCCTGTTGCCCCACCACAACTGGTATGATATTGATGTCTTTTAATGACCATGTTTTTTGTAGGTCATTTTTCAGGTCTTGGTATTTTGTGATCTTTCCCCTTTCAGCTCAATTCAGGCCATAGTCATTAGGTACTGTCACATCAATGATTTTGGCTGTTTTCTCTTGCTTGTTCCAGATGACAGTATCAGGTTTTATTGCACCTCCTTCGATATGTTTTCCTGCTGGGATCTCTTTGTCACAGAAGAGAGTTACTTTTCTGTTTGATGAGACTGGTGCTGGCTCATGCTCCCAGACGTTTTCCTTTACTTACACCTCCAGTTCCTTGGATACTTTCCAGTGGAAATATTTACAGATCTTATTGTGATGGCTTGTATAATGTCTGTTTGCCATAAGGGATCAGCATGCTGATATTACACTCAACAAAAATATAAACGCAACACTTTTGGTTTTGCTCCCATTTTGTATGAGATGAACTCAAAGATCTAAAACTTTTTCCACATACACAATATCACCATTTCCCTCAAATATTGTTCACAAACCAGTCTAAATCTGTGATAGTGAGCACTTCTCCTTTGCTGAGATCATCCATCCCACCTCACAGGTGTGCCATATCAAGATGCTGATTAGACACCATGATTAGTGCACAGGTGTGCCTTAGACTGTTCACAATAAAAGGCCACTCTGAAAGGTGCAGTTTTGTTTTATTGGGGGGGGATACCAGTCAGTATCTGGTGTGACCACCATTTGCCTCATGCAGTGCAACACATCTCCTTCGCATAGAGTTGATCAGGTTGTCAATCGTGGCCTGTGGAATGTTGGTCCACTCCTCTTCAATGGCTGTGCGAAGTTGCTGGATATTGACAGGAACTGGTACACGCTGTCATATACGCCGGTCCAGAGCATCCCAAACATGCTCAATGGGTGACGTGCGGTGAGTATGCAGGCCATGCAAGAACTGGGACATTTTCAGCTTCCAAGAATTGTGTACAGATCCTTGCAACATGGGGCCGTGCATTATCCTGCTGCAACATGAGGTGATGTTCTTGGATGTATGGCACAACAATGGGCCTCAGGATCTTGTCACGGTATCTCTGTGCATTCAAAATGCCATCAATAAAATGCACCTGTGTTCTTCGTCCATAACAGATGCCTGCCCATACCATAACCCCACCACCACCATGGGCCACTTGATCCACAACATTGACATCAGAAAACCGCTCACCCACACGACGCCACACATGCTGTCTGCCATCTGCCTTGGACAGTGTGAACCGGGATTCATCCGTGAAGAGAACACCTCTCCAATGTGCCAAACACCAGCGAATGTGAGCATTTGCCCACTCAAGTCGGTTACGACGACGAACTGGAGTCAGGTCGAGACCCCAATGAGGACGACGAGCATGCAGATGAGCTTCCCTGAGACGGTTTCTGACAGTTTGTGCAGAAATTCTTTGGTTATGCAAACCGATTGTTTCAGCAGCTGTCCGAGTGGCTGGTCTCAGACGATCTTGGAGGTGAACATGCTGGATGTGGAGGTCCTGGGCTGGTGTGGTTACACGTGGTCTGCGGTTGTGAGGCTGGTTGGATGTACTGCCAAATTCTTTGAAACGCCTTTGGAGACGGCTTATGGTAGAGAAATGAACATTCAATACACGAGCAACAGCTCTGGTTGACATTCCTGCTGTCAGCATGCCAATTGCACGCTCCCTCAAATCTTGCGACATCTGTGGCATTGTGCTGTGTGATAAAACTGCACCTTTCAGAGTGGCCTTTTATTGTGGGCAGTCTAAGGCGCACCTGTGCACTAATCATGGTGTCTAATCAGCATCTTGATATGGCACACCTGTGAGGTGGGATGGATTATCTCAGCAAAGGAGAAGTGCTCACTATCACAGATTTAGACTGGTTTGTGAACAATATTTGAAGGAAATGGTGATATTGTGTATGTGGAAAAAGTTTTAGATCTTTGAGTTCATCTCATACAAAATGGGAGCAAAACCAAAAGTGTTGCGTTTATATTTTTGTTGAGTGTAGATGGTTTACACTCTCAACAGCTGTATGACAGAATCAGCATTTATTTTGTGAGATCTCTGCCATTTTTAAGCTTGACCTATTTTACGAGGTAGTTTAAAAGGTTAAAGAGTCACATTCAGTTTAAATCTGTTCAGTTTTGTTTCTGAGTGGCAGGGGTGACACCCAATCAGAGTAGAGCTGCACGGTGAGGTCAGTGGCAAAACACCATTCGTTTGTGTGTAAATAAAACCACTGTCATATATTATGTAAAGTCTACTGAGAAAGAAACACTTCTAAACCTGAAAACGCTGTTTTTGTAACCTGATAACTGGAGTCATTTACAAGACAATTTTGCGGACATTAGCGTGTATGCTAACTTCCTATAGAGTTAAATTAGTCTCTCCAGCACCCTGGAGTAGACTTTACCAGGGAGGCTGAGAATGTATTTGACACACACTCTCTGGTCCTCTTTTTTTAAACATGGGGACCACCACCCAAGTTTGCTTGTGCTTGTCTCATTAATGCCTGCAAATGCACAGAGGGCGATCTACAAATATTCCTTGATTTGCACAACTTCCGCTATTGTCAAAATCGCTCACACACACACAAACACAGTCTCCTCCACAAGCCATTAAAACAACTATTGTTTTTGATTTATAGCGGGGCTTTATTGAACATGTACAAATTGTATGCAAGGCATCTTAATAAACAACTGCAAATTATAAAGAGCACGATGCTCATACCTTTGACAATATTTTAGCATTGCGTTATATTGGCATTGTACCCTAACCACAGCTGGCACCGTACCTGAGGGCTCGCTTCAAGATGGTGATCGTTCCCCTAATTGCAGACAACTGCACCTTGTGTGCACTTCTTTTTCATAAGGCCCGTTGCCCCCACCACAACTGGTATGATATTGATGTCTTTCAATGACCATGATGTTTGTAGGTCATTTTTCAGGTCTTGGTCTTTGCCTTGTATGAATTATCATGTGTCTGTTCAAGTGGCTCTTTTGTCCAAATCTTTGACCACATTCAGAACAGCCAAATTGTTTTTGTCCTGTATGAATAATCATGTGTTTTTTCAGGTTGCCCTTTAGTCCAAATCTTCAACCACATTCAGAACAGACAAATTGTTTTTGTCCTGTATGAATTATCATGTGTCTGTTCATAGTGCTCTTTTGTTCAAATCTTCGACCACATTCAGAACAGACAAATTGATTTTGTCCTGTATGAATTATGTGTTTTTTGAGGTAGCTCCTTTGTCCAAATCTTTGACCACAATCAGAACAATCAAATTCTTCTTGTTCTGTATGAATTATCATGTGTTTTTTCAGGTTGCCCTTTAGTCCAAATCTTCGACCACATTCAGAACAGGAAAACTGTTTTTGGCCTGTATGAATTATCATGTGTGTGTTCAGACTGCTCTTTTGTCCAAATCTTCGACCGCATTCAGAACAGACAAATTGTTTTCGGCCTGTGTGAATTATCGTGTGTTTCTTCAGGTTGCACTTTTGTCGAAATCTTTGACCACATTCAGAACAGCCAAATGGTTTTTGTCCTGTATGAATTATCATGTGTTTTTTGAGGTAGCTCTTTAGTCCAAATCCTCGACCACATTCAGAACAGTCAAATTGTTTTTGGCCTGTATGAATTATCATGTGTTTGTTTAGGTTGCCCTTATGTCCAAATCTTTTACCACATTCAGAACAGTCAAATTGTCTTTGTCCTGTCTGAATTATCATGCCATTGTTCAGAGTGCCCTTCTGTTTTTGACTTTTACTCTGATCAGAACAACTAAATGGTTTTCTGCTTTTTTGCCTCCCCTTTTTGTTCATGTGAGCAGATGCTTTCACATATTTGGAGTCTTTAAATTGTTTCTCATCAGTGTTGCTTGAACTAACAATGGTGATATTTTTTTGACAGTTAAAACTTGACCAAAGTTCTCTGGTCTGTTTCCAGTCATCACTGTCATCAGTCTCAGTTCCAGAACTGTCTGAACTCCTGCCACTGGTATCTGGTTGTAAATGACTGTTTGGACCTGAGTTGCTGGCTGGTTGTGGTCCTCCATCATCCTCTCCATCAGCTTCTGCTGTCAGTGTTCTGTGTACAGATGAGCTGCTGCCTACAGGCTCAGCCTCTGTACTCTCATCACTTCGGCTTTGATGAAGCTGTGATGACTCTGGTTTTTCATCATCATTTTCACTCTTCACAGGGACGGCAGTGAAACCAAACTTAGTGAGATCTGCCTCCTCCAGCTGCTGAAGCTGCTCTCCCTGCTGAATTATCCACAGCTTCTCTTCTTCTTTAATGTCCTCCTGGTAAACACTCAGATTCCATCCCTGGTGTTCAGGGAGAATTTCTTCTTTCACCACCAACAACGGCTGCATGTCTGTAAAGAAACAAATTAACAATAAATGTTAGAACAACACTCATTAAAATAAAGTATCAGAGTGGTGCGTTTGACCTGATGACAGTAAGTTATTGTACTGATGGAACTGATTAAGTGGAAATGTACATCAGGATTTGTTTTAAATTTCACAAATTTTAATTCACGTTTTTATCTTCCACAACTGACTGTTGTCATGCTTTATTTTCAGGATTGAAACAAAATAGTATTGGATGTTGTCTACAGATGGTACTAAATACTTCTGTTTGAGTTTTGATGAAAACCAGGAGATTTGATCACAGCCATTCTGGCTTCCCTCCACTGGCTCCATGTGACTGGGACTGAGAAGGATGGGACTCTGTTGACCTCAACTGAGGATGTAATCCGGCACTGGAAGGAACGTTTTGAGGAAATCCTGCATCAGACCGGCGCGCCCTCTATAGTAGGGGTAGAGCTGGAAGCTGATGGAGGATTATCATCAATTTCCCTGGTGGGAGTCATTGAGGTAGTCAAACAACTCCACAGTGGAAAGGCCCTGGGGGTTGATAAGATCTGTCTAGAAATGCTGAAGGCTCTGGGTGTGGAGGGACTGTCTTGGATGAGACACCTCTTCAACATTGCATTGAGGTCTGGAACAGTGCGTAAGACATTGCAAACTGGGGTGGTGGTCCCCATGTTTAAAAAAAAGAGGACCAGAGAATGTGTGTCAAATACAGGGGCATCACACTACTCAGCCTCCCCAGTAAAGTCTAATCCAGGGTGCTGGAAAGGAAGGATCGGCTGATAGTCGAACCTCTGATCGAAGAGGAACAATGCAGGTTCCGTCCTGGTCATGGAACAACCGACCAGCTCTTCACTCTTACAAGGATCTTCGAGTGCCTGGGAGTATGCCCATCCAGTCTACATGTTTCCTGTTTACTTGGAGAAGGCGTATGATCAGCTTCATTTGTTCTGAGTTTTATAAACTGCTTATACAAAAAATAATCTTTTTAAATGGATTCTGAAGTCCCTTGGTGATGCATGGCTCATCTATACTTCGCGTATTACCAACATTTGACAGAAATGGGCAATGTTTATCATATAAATTGGAAATAATATAAATAAATGATTCATATGATTTATCTATATACTCAATGTAAATGTCATACCAGTGTTGATGCATTAAGTCCATTCTGAGATTTTCAGTATTTACATCTCTTATTTTCCTTGTGAAATTAGTTGTTTCATTATGATCATTTTTATCAACTGATGATGTGAAGGCAACAAAAAACAGCAAATGATCATCGACATCACTAATGAGTAGTCCACCCATTAAAATTCCCTAAAGTAACATTTGTTAATAAGTGTTGACGTATTCATAGTTATCCTAGTTGGAAGTGTAATCACTGGATACAATCCCATACAAAACACAGAATTTATAAGTTGCTCCCAGTGTGTAGTGAGCACCTTTCATGGCAGCACCCTGACAACGGTGTGTGAGTGTGAATAGGTGAATGCGAGGCATCATTGTAAAGCACTTTGAGCTTCTGATATAGATGGAAAAGCACTATATAAATGCAGTCCATTTATAAATTCTGCTATTTGTAATTGACTATGAGGATTTAGGACATACAGTATATATTAAAAGTCTCCACAAACAAATAAAAGCTTATTATTTTTAATTGTATTGTCCATTTCTATCAGTTTATCCACAAAAATATTTATATTTGATGTTTTGAAGTAAGCTGGAGCCAGATGATCAAAAACACATCATGCTGGTTGTTACGCTCATCTGTATAAAATAGAAATGCACTTCCAAACAACACACACACACACACACACACCTTCAACTGCTTATTCCAATCAAGGGTCGCGGAGGGCTGGAGCCTATCCCAGCAGTCATAGAGCGCAAGGCGGGGTACACCCTGGACAGGACGCGAGTATTTTATTTGTAGGATGTTTCTCGTGGTATGGAAATTGTCAGCCAATCACAAAGTCAGTACCTACTACGTCATTCACGCGATTAGCATACGATTAACATACCAATGCGCATGCGCCGAAAGGTGAACAAACACTGGCCACCACTTGCATTCTGGGTAAAATGTACTGATAATAAAGTGCTCGGAACACCTCTCCAGCGAGGCGTCCAGGGGGCATCCGAAAAAGATGCCAGAGCCACCTCAGCTGGCTCCTTTCGACATGGAGGAGCAGCAGCTCGACTCCGAGCTCCTCCCGAGTGACCGAGCTCCTCACCCTATCTCTAAGGGAGCGCCCAGCCACCCTGTGGAGGAAACTCATCTCGGCCGCTTGTACTCGCAATCTTGTTCTTTCGGTCATGAGCCAAATTTCATGACCATAGGTGAGGGTTGGAACGTAGACCCTCACTACATTCCGACCCTCACCTATGGTCATGAGGCAAATCTCATCTTGATATGGCTCACAATATGCTAAACTGTTATGAAAGTGGAACACAAAGGTCAATTTTTCAAGTTACATGTTTTTATTGCAAACTAGTTTGAAATTGTAGTACACATATATTTCATAAACCACAAAGCTCAAGATAACTCATTAACTATTAACTTTAAAAATTTCACTTTTCCATCATGGAAAAGGGAAATTAATAATAATTATTATTATAATAATTATTTTTGATGGACAATTCTCAGGTTGTTTTCAACTTGTTATAATTTCTTAATACGCGTATCTTTTATACAAATTGATGATGTATATCGGAGAATACATATTTCAAAGTAGAATGCCCATCTAAGTGTAAATGTTAGCTATAGTTTATGCAACTTTTAACCATCTATATCTCCCACTTGGTTTTGACAGACAGCGTAACATCCGCAAGGGTCATTTTTAATTTAATTTTTTTGTACTTAAAACTGACTCAAGGGCCTTTTATTTACTTTTAATTTTT
The DNA here is from genome assembly GCF_902500255.1 of Thalassophryne amazonica. Taxonomy (NCBI): domain Eukaryota; kingdom Metazoa; phylum Chordata; class Actinopteri; order Batrachoidiformes; family Batrachoididae; genus Thalassophryne; species Thalassophryne amazonica. The sequence continues at coordinate 130,453,899 of NC_047105.1, forward strand.
CATTTCATGGGTTTTCTATTGACTAATGCACAATGCAATTGCCTTGAGGTTGGTTTGAAAAAAATATGACCTGGTTGAAAAAGTGAGGTCCAATCGTGTTATAATATGTGATGAAAAAGTGGATTTTCCAAACTTCTTTTCAATTTTTCTTTATTTTATGAGCAATGAAATACACTCAAATTATGCATACTATATATACATTAGTTACATTAGTGTTAACAATAACAAACATTTCTATTCAACAATCCATATTTAATAAACACATTCATGAAGTACCTCAGGTGTAATATAAGGGTTTAGCATATATAGCCATATATATTTTATACATCAAGTTGCCTCAATGGTCAAACTTGCAGCCTTGTTGAGTGAATTAATTTATTTAGGTTTGTTGAAAAATAACTCAAAGCCTCGGTTCAGGCTAAGACAAACAAAAAATATAATACTATGTTTTTTCCATGCTGATCAATTTTTATCTTTCCTGTGATACACATTTTGACTGAAGCCTTAAAAAAACCATGTTAGATTAAAAAACAAACAAACAAACAAACAAACAAAAAACGCTCTGAAAGTTCAGCTACAATGTGCTAGAAGGTGCAAGCCTAGATTGGGTACTTTTATTTTATTTTTGGTGGTTTCTTTTGGAATTTTGGAAATGCAGAAATGCACTACTCCATGAAAACGGTACACACATTTGTACGCAATTTTTTTGGGTGCCCCTATGGAAAAAAGAAATAAAATCAAATCTTGATCGATGAAAAATGGCAGGTTTCACTGTGTCTCATCAGTCCTCCTGTTTATACTCCTCAAATGTCCAATAATAACGTCTGCAGCTGCTCACATGTCCAAGAACTCTTCCACTCTCAGAATGTGCAATAAATCATTTGTATGTATGATATTATCAACACTATCAGGGGCCATAATTCAACCTTGATGTTAAAGAGGTTTTTAAAGTCATCTTATCCTGATAGATCTTTGATTAGGGGATGTGGACATGTAGGCCAGCACCTCGATTACGTTCTGCATAATTGCATGTGACCGCATTTCCGGGTGTCGCACAGGGAGCTCCCTGTGATTCGCGTTGCTATTGGCTGTTGGAGGGATATCCTGATCTATTTTTAGGTTGATGACATAGAAGAATTACACAGTTCCCACCTCATCTTCGAACTTTCGTCACAGGCAACTGGAGAGAGAAGTTACATGATTTCTTGTTTTTGCTTCGTCAAAGTCACTTAAATAAATGGTAAATGGACTCCATTTATATAGCGCTTTTCCATCTGCATCAGACGCTCAAAGCACTTTACAATTATGCCTCACATTCACCCCGATGTCAGGGTGCTGCCATACAAGGCGCTCACTACACACCGGGAGCAATAGGGGATTAAAGGCCTTGCCCAAGGGCCCTTAGTGATTTTCCAGTCAGGTGGGGATTTGAACCCATGATCTTCTGGACTCAAGCCCAACACCTTAACCACTAGACCATCACCTCCCCTTTAAAATGTACCAGAAGGAAGAATAGGGATTAAAAATCAATGTGTAGGGAATAAAGAGTAAGTACATCTCTTTTAATTTTTGCTGAATTTCAGAAGGATTGGCTGTTTCACAAAGATTCTGGTTGATCGCCAAAATCCAGTGACTGCCAGTGTTGAGATGATATACCATTTAAAATGAAGGAGAATGAAGGAGAGGTGGTAAAATGAAAATTTAATAGAGATATCATGGATTAGATTAGATATACTTTATTGATCTCTCAGTGGAGAAATTGCCCCCGCCGAAGGGAGAAGGAGTGACGTTAGCGGCGCCGGAAAGGGTGGGTGTTGATGGGGGAAGGAGGGGGTGGGGGAACGGAACATGCTTCAGTCCTGTGAAAAGCAGTTTATTGTCTTTGTGAGATGAGATAAGAAACAGCCAATGTTCCCCAGGCCGAAACAAATCCCTCTGGAGGAAAACAGTCCGGCAATTTGACCTTCAGGCTTGATAAGCCTGTAATGTTATTGTTACAGCAGTGAAATCACTTTTTAACAGTTCCACTTGCACAACCAAATCCCAATAATGAATTAAGAATATTCCCAATTATGAATTAAGAATATTCACCGGCCTCTGAAATTTTTAGCTTCAACTTCAAGGCACGCATCTGCTCCAAGATGTCATCCAATTTGCGTTTGAGTTCAAGAGTCATCGCAGTCTGAGAATACACTGCCTTGCCAACCTCGTTAATCATGACGGACAAGCGAGGGCCCGTGGTTCTTGATGCCGCTGTCTTGCCAATTTTCCGGTACATCAGGGCAGCACATAAGCCAAAAAGTACCAGCCCTGCTACCATGAGACCAAAAATGAATAAATCCTCGACATCCTCAACGGAGAAAGGCGCCAAGCATGCAACACACCAAGACCCCCAGGAGTCGAGGACATAGCCCGCAGGATACGTTCCATCTGGGCAGGTAGGATCCCCCGGTCCTGACCTTCTTGTAGAAAAAAAATGGTGTCAATAGCGTTCAGAGACCAGCTGATCAATTCCATGGTTAATCCAATAGTAGTCCAATAGATCCAGAATCCAATATAATTTGAGGAATTCACAGTCTGGTGAAGTAGGATCTTGAAGGTTAAAGGCAGAGAACAGAGATAAGGGAGAGTGGAGGAGATGCGACCGCCCTCGTCGGAATCCCAAGCTGGATATTAAGGAAGTTAGAAAGAATATGAAGGAAAAAGTCCAACTCGGTCACAAAGGCCCTGTTGTTTCATCCATTCATTAGGGCCCTTTCACACATAGTGCTAATTTGGTCAAATTGTACATTAAGTATGCATGAAGCAGGAATCGTATGCCAACCGTGTAATTTTGTAGCTGCTTCCAACGCCTCGTACACCTGTTGCTACAACTATTTGCACACACCAGCGGCTGAAAGACAGAGTGTGCGCCGTGCGAGCCCATCAAACCTTCTCGCAGCAGGTGTCGGCCAAATTCCAACTGACACGCACGAACATCTAACACCACTAACTTAGAAAATGTGTGGCCATTCACACTCTTGGCATGACAACAGACTGCAAACAATCACTATCGTAATGGGAGTGAAATCTGTCTAAGTTGCCCACGAGTGTGGCTTTGTAAACACACACTGACACGTAGGTGTGCGTGCTCCACTGACAGGAAGTGTGGCTGCCGACAGAAGCAGCTGTGGGGATCTGTGGATCTGGACATCCCAGCTGGACAACACCTTTGTTTGGGCAGACATGGACTCACAACTGTCCACTGTGACGCGCGTGTCTGATTGCTGTACTTACGTGGACATAAATAAAAAGATATATCGCTGTGGTGACAAACTGCAGCAAGCGAGCGCACACACAGAGCAGACACTGACAGGCTGCCAGGTTGAAATGGACGGTCAGATCAGAACATGCAGCAGGCGATCCGACCGGCACGTAACCCATGTGAGCTCTGTTTCACATGACGTGGTGTCTGTGCTGTGGCACGCCCTCCACAAGACACACGTGTCGGGCATAACATGCGTGGGGCAACTGGATGCACCGGACCAGCAGATGTGGACATGAGAAGAGCAACCAGCTTCTCATTCATGTCATGACTGTATGTCTGTGACCATGAGTCATTTATAGAGGAACAGACGGATCATATTTGTATTGCTCGCTTGATAAATGCAGTGTTTTCATAAGGTGTGTGATTTTAATTTTTTTTTTTGTAATACTTCCATGTCCTTCCTGATATGAGGCAGGTTCCCACAGCTTTCAAAGGACAGCTCCGTAGCTCAGTGGTAGAGTTTCTGACTGGCAATCACAGCTTTTTGGAGGCACCGGTTCGAGTCCTGTGGGTGGTATGTTTTTTTTTTTTTTTTTATTGTTTTCCACATAAGCAGCGCCATGTGGTCCCACAGGTACCAGCTGGTTTTTATTTTTATTTATTCCACATAAGCAGTGCAGTGTGATGTACCTTGCACTGTGTTGCTGCTCGAAAGACACCATCGCATGCACAAACTCTTGCACCGGGATCGTGCACACATGCCTGTGGTGCGCTAATTCGAACTGTTTCATGCTGTTTCGCGGTATTCGACCAAACTTTGCACTATGTGAGATGGGGCCCTTAAGGCCAGGAAAACAAGCTTGATTCCCAGTACAAAAACGCCCATAACGTCCTTAATACTTAAGATAATCACATGATTCTGGTGTCATTTTAAAGGGTTTTTCATGTTCTTTCTGAATTCAGAGTCACATTTTATATTGGTATGGGATAGAATTTTAATACACATCCCCACTTTGATTTTATTTTCTTCTAATATGGTTATTTTTACTTTAGGGCAGTTAGGGGGGATAGAGGGGGTTAGAATGCTTGCTTCCAAACCAGAAGGTCACCAGTTCAAGACGACCCGTGCCCATTCTCCATGTCATGCGGAGCAGTGTTACAAAGGGCATCCGGTGTAAAACCAAATCAACATGCAGATACATATCAGATCTGCTGTGGCAACCCTGAGCAAAGAGAGAGAAGCTAAAAGAATTGATGATGGTTATTTTTCTTATCCAGTCTCCTGCTCTTCATGTCAACTATTATCTCTGTTCATCTGTGCAGTTGGAACATCAGTAGTTTCCTTCAGGATAAATTAAGTCTTCTAACTGGTTATCAGGGTGAATCTTTGAGAATCTTTGAGTGAAACCATGGTGTTGTGCTCAGAGTTCAGCAGTATGGAGTCATGATGTTGATTCATGAGCTTCAGATTTTATGAATTGTGTGCATAGTTCCATTTTTGTGTATAAAATGATGAAAAACTGTAATTGATAGTATCGATTGATCAGCTTCATCAATCCATCACCAAGCTGAACTGTCCTTCATTTATCATTATAAAGTAGAGTTTGTCTTATTTATTTTTGCTGATATTTGGTGTTCAGTCTATAATAAGAACTCCAACACAAACTAACAGCTATCATTTGGATGTGATGGAGTTGGTCTGAAACAAAGTTTAGTGGACAAACCTGCTCTGGATCAGCGAACTTCAGGCTTGAAAACAGCATTCAGCAGTTGACTAGTTTCTTCTCTTTAAATCCACTCATTTCTTCTTGCTGCTCTGCGATCTTTTTGTTTCTACCAACTCAAATATCTTGACATTAGCAGCAGTTAGCCGCTGTTTAAATAACCTTCTCAGCTGTTCCACCTTTTCGCGTTAACTTCGCCTTTTCTTCTTCTTCCGGTTTACTGTCGACCTTTGTGCTTCTGGAGTGCTTCAAAAAACATATTCAGGGATAACAGAGTTAAGTTTGATCTGTTCAGAGAAGAGTTTCCAGTAGGGTTGCCAACTCTCTGAAAAATAAATAAGGGACACCTCACTGGCAGGGCTGACCGGCCCATGGAAATATAGACCGGAATGGACATGTGCGCCTCTATCTATTAGCGTCACTCAGGACAGGAAGGCGCCATTACTAAGGGTGGAAATGTGCAGCTCATCAATAATAAACTGACCGCTTTTTTTGCACTAGCGTCACTATTTAATGGATTTTAATAAATGTAGGCTTCTTTCAAAGCCCTTTGAAAGCTCTTTCCAATGCTATTTGTTAACAGATTTTAATAAAAGTAGGCTTGTTTTAAAGCCCTTTCATTGCTCTTTATAATGAACCCATACATGTCTAGGTAGAAAAAAATGTTTTATGTAAAGTGTGGAAATTTGTGGAAAATATTCCATTCTGTTCATTTACTGTGATTTTTTTTTCCTGTCATCATAATTCTCGATGGATTTTTATAAATGACGCTTGTAAGTTGTATTCATGCTAATTAAAAGGTCTAACGAACCCATACATGTCTGGATAAACAATCCTTATGTATTAAAATATAAATCTGAAGTCTTGCCATTGTGCTCATTTATCTTGCCGCTTTTTCCACTGTAATATTACTGCTAGTCTTTTAATGACAACAACATATATATGATTTTTACTAACATTTTATTACAAGTAGATATAAAGCCATTCAGAATTTATGACTTTTGACCCTCAGTCAGGATAAAAAGTACCTCCTCCATCCCCTCCAACCACACTGTTAAAATTTAAATGCCTCCTGTGACCACCACGTATATATCTATTAAACAACAGCTGCAAGTATATATACATATATATATATATATAGACAAATATATTTAAACATTTTTGTTTCCGCATGTGAACGCAGCTTAATGAAAAGAACTTATGGCGTTGAGTTATAGTCTCAGTATATTGACATTAAATTGCGGCATAACGACTTTAAAATAGACATTTGTTTTACATAATTACATTAAGGCTCTTGTACAGTTCATTTTAGTATTGGAGAATTTGTTTTTGTGGTTCGTGCAGTTGATGGTGGAGCACTGGCTGCCTTTTTTCTCCTCATATCGCTTCTGTTTAACAGGATCAAGGTCTCTCTCCACCCTCAATAATGGCCGCCGTGGGGCACGCCGCTAGTCACGTGACGGCCATTCCAGGTCTCTATTTCCATGGACCCACCAACTGACCATTGCCTTCACCCTTCCCAGCGTGTGTGTGAAACGGTTTTAACCATTTGACTATTGACTTGACCCTGAATTTAAGTAGATGCACACATGCATTTGTTATGATATGAACATGCGGAAAACAAATTATTTAGCAATTTATTTTTAGTGCAAAATAAATTTTCACTCACAATTTCAATATGAGCATCCTGTCCTGCTTCAAAGTATAAAAAAAAAATATGTCTTTAAAAATAAATCTTTCTCTGTCGTGTTAGTGTTATAAAAGTGTATAAATTAACAACAAAAAAATCATCCAAAACAATGTAACAGTGAAAGTCTGAAAAAGTAAACAATACTTACAATACTTATAGCTGCTGTCTCGCACCTTTTCCCATTTGCCCATGTATTTTTGCTTTTTTTTTTTTTTTTTTTGAGGAGTAACGACGTTACAGACATTGCTGTTCGTAGGCGTATCTGCAGTGCCAGTGTCAGTGTCGGTATCAGCCATGCTGCTATGGTCGTCCGACGACCGTCGTCGGCTCATGATTCTCGTCCTGGATCTTATTGCGAGCAGATGTCCCTCGACCAATGAGATAAGAGTGATTCTGTATCGTCAACTCGAGTCTGTCAGCTCATTGGTGAAGAGCAGGAGAGAGGCTGGGATAAAATTTACCGTAAGTTTCCATATAAAGCGCCAGACTTTTTGATTCTCACAGAAATACGGGACAAACTGCGTCCCGTTTCAGGACAATACGAAACGCACACTTTTATTTCCAAATAAGGGACGATTCCGTTTTTGAAGGGACGGTTGGCAACCCTAGTTTCCAGCGTCTCCAGCTAACTAGCTTTAGCCACGGAAGCTAACAGGAAACAGCACTTCTTTATTAGATTTTAATGACGGCTGCAAAACAACATATGGGTGCATTACTGCCACCTACTGGGCTGGAGTATCGACAGGAGAGTCGCCTCCCTCATCGTTTGTGCTTTGTGTTGTTCTTTTCTTCACTGCTGCCTCATATGTAAAAAGCTAAACCGGTGTGTCCATTGTCTGGGTCTTTTGACCATCTGTGAATATGAACAGTTTTCACTAATGTTGATCTATATTGTCCTGTACTACAACCCCAATTCCAATGAAGTTGGGACGTGTAAAATGTAAATAAAAACAGAATACAATGATTTGCAAATCCTCTTCAACCTATATTCAATTGAATACACCACAAAGACAAGATATTTAATGTTCAAACTGATAAAGCTTATTGTTTTTGTGAAAATATTTTCTCATTTTGAAATGGATGCCTGCAACATATTTCAAAAAAGTTGAGACACGGCAAAGAAAGATTGGGAAAGTTGATGAATGCTCAAAGAACACCTAATTGGAAACAGGTGAGTGTCATGATTAGGTATAAAAGGCACATCCCCAAAAGGCTCAGCCGTTCACAAGCACAGATGGGGGGTAGGATCAACACTTTGTGAACAACTGCGTGTAAAAATAGTTCAACAGTTTAAGAACAATGTTCTCAATGTTAAATTGCAAGGAATTTAAGGATTCTGTCAACTAAAGTCCATAATATAATCAGAAGATTCAGAGAATCTGGAGAACTTTCTACACGTAAGCGGCAAGGCCAAAATCCAACATTGAATGCCCGTGACCTTCGATCCCTCAGGCGACACTGCATTAAAAATCAACATAATTGTGTAAAGGATCTTACCGCATGGGCTCAGGAACACTTCAGAAAACCATTGTCAGTTAACACAGTTCGTCGCTACATCTACAAGTTCAAGTTAAAACTCTACCATGCAAAGTGAAAGCCATACATCAACAACATCCAGAAATGCCATCGCCTTCTGTGGGCCCAAGCTCATTTGAAATGGACAGACGCAAAGTGGAAAAGTGTGCTGTGGTCTGATGAGTCGACATTTCAAATTGTTTTTGGAAATCATGGATGTCGTGTCCTCCAGACAAAAGCTGAAAAAGACCATCCAGATTATTACCAGCGCAAAGTTCAAAAGCCAGCATCTGTGATGGTACGGGGGTGTGTTAGTGCCCATGGCATGGGCAACTTACACATCTGTGATGGCACCATCAATGCTGAAAGGTACATCCAGGTTTTGGAGCAACACATGCTGCCATCCAAGAAATATCTTTTCAGGGACGTCCCTGCTTATTTCAGCAAGATAATGCCAAGCCACATTCTGCACGTGTTACAACAGCATTGCTTCGTAGTACCTGCACAAGAGTGCGGTGCGGGTACTAGACTGGCCTGCCTGCAGTCCAGATCTGTCGTCCATTGAAAATGTGTGGCGCATTATGAAGCTCAAAATACGACAACGGAGACCCTGAACTGTTGAACAACTGAAGTCTTACATCAAGCAAGAATGGGAAAGAATTCCACCTACAAAGCTTCAACAATTATTGTCCTCAGTTCCAAAATGCTTATTGAGTGTTATTAGAAGGAAAGGTGATGTAACACAGTAGTAAACATACCACTGTCCCAGCTTTTTTGAAACATGTTGCAGGCATCCATTTCAAAATGAGCAAATATTTGCACAAAACAATAAAGTTTATCAGTTTGAACATTAAATATCTTGTCTTTGTGGTGTATTCAATTGAATATAGGTTGAAGAGGATTTGCAAATCATTGTATTGTTTTTATTTACATTTTACACAACATCCCAACTTCACTGGAAATGGGGTTGTATCACTCTTCTATTAATTTTGATTTTCCTTTTTAAACTTATGCTGACTTGTATCAACAGATGGCAGAACAAATGTCCAGGAAGGAACAGTCGACAGTGACACAGTTGGACTTATTCTTAAATGTGTCAAACCTGCAGTCTCTTGTATTTCTGATCCACCCAAAACTCTCAATAATCAGTTTGGTGATGTTTCCATCAGTCCTGTAAAATCCAGGATTAGTGTTACAATGACCCAGTATGAGGTCTGTCCATAAAGTATCGTACCTTTTTATTTATTTTTTTAAAGTATATGGATTTGATTCATATGTTTTCACGTCAGACAAGCTTGAACCCTTGTGCGCATGCGTGAGTTTTTCCACGCCTGTCGGTGACGTCATTCGCCTGTGAGCACGCCTTGTGGAAGGAGTGGTCCCGCCCCGTCGTCGGATTTTCATTGTCTGGAAATGGCGGAATGATTTGGGTTTTTTTTCCATCGGAATTTTTTCAGAAGCTGTTAGAGACTGGCACCTGGAAACTATTCGAAAAATTTATCTGGCTTTCGGTGAAAATTTTACGGGCTTCGCAGAGAATAAGGTCTGGTAGTACAGCTTTAAGGACCACTTTAAGGACGCTCAGCGTGCCGCGCTCCGAGCTGCGACGACACAGCACAAGCCACCGGACCATTTCTGAGCTGATGGCTCTGTGGATACGAGACCGTCGTGTGCTCTTTCTCTGGTTATCACAAGAGCTGGACATCAGCCATTTTCCAGCAGATTTCACTTTTAACAAGAGATTTTGTCATGGAAAGCCGCGCGGTGGCTTCGCGCATCACGACCGATTCGCTTTGGAAGCGAGACAAAGGAACACCTCCGTTTCGGCGTGTCAGAGGACAAGTTTGGACATGTCCAGCTTTCCACAATTTCACTGATACTTACTGGACTGGTAAGCATTGAAAGCTGAGATAGACATGTCCAAACTTGTCCTCTGACCACTCCTTCCACAAGGCGTGCTCACAGGCGAATGACGTCACCGACAGGCGTGGAAAAACTCACACATGCGCACAAGGGTTCAAGCTTGTCTGATGTGAAAACATATGAATCAAATCCATCTAGTTAAAAAAAAAATATAAAAAGGTACGATACTTTATGGACAGACCTCGTATGTGAGCGTGAGCTGAACTCTCCTCAGTCTCAGCAGCATTTCTCCCATTTCAACTTTCACTGCAGAAACTGGTGATGTTTTTAAAGATCTACTGCAGATTCGGAGCTCCTGCAGCTGTTCAACATTCAATGTTATATTTCTGCCTGTCTGTAACTAGTTGTTTGTTATATTGTGTGTCTCACTTAAACAGGTCTCTCTTGACAGTGACACTTGGTGTCTCAGTGACACGACCTGTATAATGGATTAATAGCACAGCTGGCTGCTCTCTGGTCTCACATGGACAGACATCACAAAACATTTTTAGTCTTCTAACACCTGCGTCTGTGCTCTCTGTCTCAGATATCACAAAACATTTTTAGTCTTCTAACACCTGTGTCTGTGCTCTCTGTCTCAGATGAGTCTTGCTGCTTGGACACCGTCTTCAGTCTCTGCAGACATAATCCCTTGTAGAGTCCTACACGCTGGACGTCTGCTGTTTTTTTTTTTTTTTTTACTGATTGCACACCCACAGCACACCGAGCTGTGTTCTTCTCCACAGCTGCAACATTTCAGTTTGTCTCTTCCTCCACAGATGCCCTCCTGCTCACTTGACACGTCTTTGCTTCTCTTTGTATGACGAAGGCCAGCAGGAGGCGCTGTGCAATAGTAGCCAGTAAACCTCACTTCCCAACAGCTAAAAAGGATTCAGTTTTAACCTTCTGGTTAGAACAGGGGTCAGCCAACTTTACTGTCAAAAAAGACATTTTGTGCTGTCTTCCACAAATAAAATTCTTCTGGAGCCACAAAGCATATTTGACATTTAAAATGAACAAATAAAGATAACACAGCTCATAAAGTTTTTCTATATTTTAGTGTGATGAAGTCATCCTGGTTTTTTTTTCCTCCTCAGATATGTTTCGTGCTTGAACATAAAACAACTACATCAGCTCAAGATCTAAAATAAATACCTTTGGAAAATAACAGCCTGTTAAATTTCTCACCTGCTGAATGTGACTTCTGCTTCTGAACATCACTGCAGTTTCTCCAAATCGGGTGTTTTTTTTTTAATGCATGTATGCTTGAGTTTTATTCAGTTCATACATATATTCTCATTTTTTCAGGAATTTTGTCCATTTCTTATGGCTCTGACGATGCTTAATGCAAAATCTGACATCCATGCTGTGTTATCAATTTAGTGTAATTGTCACTGACATTCGCACATGCAGTGAACAGTACAGTACGGTCAGCACTGCACCGGGAGTGAACGTGTAGCGAGAAATAAGGCGGTTCCACAGTTTTGTGTCTTTTCTTTATATGTTGTTTCGCACTCAGGTTAAAACCCTCCCTCTCTGCTCCGTGCTCACTGTCTCACGTGCACTGATGTTCTCACCCTCACTCAGCAGAATGTTGCGTCTGAGTCCAAAAACAAAGTTCTCACCTTGGTGAAGATACTTCGTGTGATTGGTTGCCTACAAATGTGTTAGTTTTCCTCTTGGTCACATATGTGAACCTCAGTGATCCATTCAGCACTGAGGTGTTAAATTTTATATTGTCACATTAATAAAGGAATTCAGTCGATATTACAGCCAACAAGATATCATCGAAGTTGTCTTCATGTTGGCACGTGACATCAAGAAAAACAAGACGGGCAAACAGTGAAGATTGTCTGACATTTTGATCTACAGCTGAAAATTGGTGAGTTAAAATAATAATGTTACAGCTTCCACACAGGTGGAAAAGACAGCTGACTCTGTCCTTTTTAAAGGGTTTCTTGAGTTTGTCAAAACCCAGAGAGCAGCAAATTTGTTATAACTGAGTGAGTTTGTTGTTTGGAGACGACAGCAGACAAAATCACCATTAATTTCATTTCTGGCCGATGTGACCTTTTGTCTTGTGGTTCAGTAACACATGGAGCTGTCCCAGGGTGGCAGCTGGAGCCAGATAGAGGTCAACCAAGGGTTACACAGGGATCAACATTTAAAAATGCTCCAATCACATTGAAGCATTTACCACATTATTTGATTGATCATAATAATTTGCATCACTTTAACAAATTTGTAGCAACTTTAACTTTAAGCCTGTGTGCACTGAAGTTGACCTTTGTCACCTTTTCTGCTGTTTTTAACTCAAAACTCCAGAACATTCTGTCATAAATAGTCTAAACTATACGCTTATAGAATCTTTATGATCAGAGAATTTATTCTTCTCAAACAGGACAGAAAACCTCCTCGGCTTGTTGATTGTTTCATCAACATAATCACCAAATTTGGTGCTTTCAGACAAACTGATGGTTTCTTCAAGATAATCTTGTGAAAGCCTATTTTCAGTGACATGCTGCCTTTGTGTGTCCAATAAAGGTATTTACAATTATGAAGGCAGCTGACTGAAGCTGTCAGAAACCTGGATCATTGCAGCTGAACAGCAGCGTTGTAAAGTTGGACACCATGTTGTCCTCAGTTCATGCCGTCTCTTCTGTCATGTTGATCTTCCAGCATTTCTGCTGCCAAATTCTCTTCATGACAGAATCAGAAACACCGCTGATTCAGGAAAAAAGTTCACCTTTAAGACACTCCTCATTCCACCTCCACCATCGACTTCTGTCACAGTTGATGGTTTGACCTCTGACCTTTACAGGTACAGCAGAAGACATCATGAACTTGTTCTAGTTAATAACCAGAGCTCACCTGGGTTTATTCCAACTATTTCCCCGCACTATGCAGGTGAGAAAAATGATGACATACACCAAATAAAATTCTTTACCAACGACTGTAAATTTTGTAAGAGTCATTTTAGTGTTTACACTATTGTAGAAATAGACTTTTGAATGAAACCTGAAGTACCAGCTGAAATGTTGCCAGCACTGTGTCAACTGTATCAGGGGACAGAAATTTCTGGAAATGTTTTTGCTGCAAGTTGAGGTTCTCCTCCAAATCTTTAATGACAATTTGTAAATTTTCTCAAATGGCATCTTATTTTTATTGATTTGGTTTTTTTTAATCATTCGATTCGGGCATATGCCCATCTTTGGGTGAATTTCATCACCGAAAGTTCGTATTTGGCCATAATGTCATAATTCTGCAATGAACAAACCTTGGATGAATCAAACAAAACTATGAGAATTAAAATTTATCACAAACTGGAGGAAAAGAAGCATTTTGGGTGAATTTTAATATTTTTCAAACAACTAGTCTGTTAACAAAATTCAACATTGTGTGTGAAAGAATTATGTGTTTCATTAGTGAATAAAAAACATCAGAATTAAAATCAGAAACTGTGTTGTGATGAATCTCACTATTTTCACCACAATTAAAAATTTCTAAATTCTGTGAGGAAGAACTGTGAACAGAGCTTAAATTAAGCAAAAGGAAAAAAAAAATCATAAGTGAAGATGGAAAAACATTTTAGGTGAATTTCAATTTTCACCCACACAAAGAGTCCGTATCTTGTCCAAACACTCAAGGCAAGTGTCCAGTAGGAACTTCTAGCCCAACCTTTTTTTTTTGCCTTTGTTTTTTCATTTATCTTTGATTTCTTTTTAACAGAATGCAGTGGGCCCCAGACACAGGGTCTAAAGTTGCACCTTAGGCTCTATAGTTAACCTAACCATAGCTACCATTGTATCCGAGGGCTCTCTTCAAGATGGTGATCGTTCCTTTAATTGCAGATAACTGCACCTCATGTGTGCTTGGGTGACCTGGGATTGCCTCAAGGTATTTCTTCAGGTTCTTGTTCATCAGGCCTGTTGCCCCCACCCCAACTGGGATGATATCGATGTCTTTCAATGACCATGGTGTTCGTAGGTCATTTTACAGGTCTTGGTATTTCGTGATCTTTCCCCTTTCAGCTTGATTCAGGCCATAGTCATTGGGGACTGTCACATCAATGATTTTGGCTGTTTTCCCTTGCTTGTTCCAGATGACAATATCAGATTTGATTGCACCTCCTTCAATATGTCTTCCTGCTGAGATCTCTTTGTTGTAGAAGACAGTTACTTTTCCATTGGATGAGACTGGTACTGGCTCATGCTCCCAGACATTTTCCTTGACTTCCATCTCCAGTCCTCGCATACTTTCCAGTGGAGATATTGACAGATCATCTTGTGTCGGGATGTATAATGTCCGTCTACCATAAGGAACTGGCATGCTGATGTTAGATGTTTTATACTCTCAACAGCTGTATGACAGAATCGGTATTTGTCATTTTGTGAGATCCCTGCCATTTTTTTGAAGCCATTTGTTAGAAGTTCCTGATCTTGTGCTCCAATCAGAATTGTTTCTCCATCAAAACCAAGTTCTCCATTTTTCAGCCACTGCACTGATCCAACTTTGTCAATGTATTCCTCCTTTTTGAGTTCTTCTTGGAAATGTCCAGCACTTTCGCGCTGTTTCCATCTGTCCACTCGATGGTTTTGTTCTGTTTTGCTGTATTGTTCTCTGGTCTGTCTTGCGAGTTTTGTTGCAGGCTTCAGATTGTTGCTTTCTCTCTCTCTCTGCCAAAGTTTTTTGCCAGGTGACGGAGAATTAATTCGGATAAGGTCTTCTCGTGGGGTGTTGTGTGACCTTTTTCATGATTTCTTCTTCAGATGTCTTTAAGTACTGTCCAATACTTATTATCGATGCTCTGTTGCCCTGACTGATTTCAGTGAGACCCAGACCACCTTCTCTGCACAGGAGATATACTGAGATTTCCTGCTGTAGGTCATTTTTCCATGCAGATAAATAGGAAAGGGAGATGTCTTTAGAGCCTGCGAGTAATACCTCATAAAACATAGACAACTGGCCTCTGTCATGCAAGTGTTTAACTGTAAGTTTTTCCAATGGTAGACAGTGGGAGTTCCAGAGTAGTTTTAAGTTTGGAGTAAATAAAACTCCTAACTTGCAAGTATTTAAAAAAATGCTTCCTTGGAAGGTCATATTTATTGACTAATTGTTGGAATGACAGAGTTCCTTCATTGTACAAATCTTTTATCTTGCTCAGTCCTCTGTCCTTCTACTGTTTGAATCCCAAATCACATCGCCCTGGTTTAAAGTTATTATTTCCCCAAATAGGTGCGAAACATGAAGGTTTAGGAGTTTCATTCAAAAAAATGTGGGCTTCGTAC
The DNA here is from genome assembly GCF_902500255.1 of Thalassophryne amazonica. Taxonomy (NCBI): domain Eukaryota; kingdom Metazoa; phylum Chordata; class Actinopteri; order Batrachoidiformes; family Batrachoididae; genus Thalassophryne; species Thalassophryne amazonica. Next base: position 130,469,265 of record NC_047105.1, read on the forward strand.
CAGACTGATATAGTGTTATTCAGAAACGGATTTCGCATGCATTTTCTAAGTATTTTAGTTTGTGATGAGTAAAGGTACAGGCACAATGGAAGTTCCACTGTACTGTTTTCTATCCCTATCCAAGCTGGAACCTCTGATTTACAAAACTAATACATGGCAGCCCGAAGTTGGGCTGCCCAGTAATAAAGTTTAAAGTTGGGCAGTCTAAGCCCTCTATGATCATATGGTAGGTAGAGGCGAGAGACGTAGCCTAGGGTGTTTATTGTTCCACATAAAGCAGGTGAAGCTTTTTTAAGTGTAGAAAAGAAGGAGGCTGGCACGGGGAGGGGGATTGACTGGAATAGATAAAGAAATTTAGGTAGAATTGACATCTTAATAATATTAACACATCCTATCATAGAGATAGGCATTGTGCTCCATTTCTCTAGAGTTTCTCTTACTTCTTACACCAAGGGATCATAGTTGATTGGGATGATGTTTCCAATATCTGGGACTATTTTAATTCCTAAGTAAGTGAATCCTTTGTGGCAACAGCAAACTGTGCATGGACCAGTGGACTCTCTTGCTCCTTTTTATTCAGCAATAATATGGTACTCTTGCTGCTGTTGATTTTGTAACCAGAGAATTTCCCAAAAATCTCCAGATGACATAGCGCCTTTAGTGAGGTTCTCAGATTTGTCAAAAACAAAACAAAACAATGTCATCTGCGAAGAGAGACAAACGATGCTCCATTCCACTTATAGTTATGCCTGATATTTCAGATGACTGGCGAATTGCCATGGCCAGGGGTTCAATGGCAAACAAAAATAATAAGGGGGACATAGGGCAGCCCTGGCATGTAGATCTGCCAAGATTAAAAGGTTTTGATATTTGGTTGTTAGCTATAATTTCTACTACCGGTTGGGTGTATGATAACTGGATTCATTTTAGATACTTCTCCCCATATCCAAATATCTTTCAAGAATATCACCTCCATTCGATCCTGTCAAAAGCCTTTTCAGTGTCCAATGACAGGATTGCATGGTCCCTGGCATTTTGCTTAGCATACAGAACATTTAACAACCTATGTGTGTTGTGAAATGCATGCCTGCCCTGCACAAATCCATTTTGGTCATTGGCGATCAGACTGGATATGACTTTTTCAATTCTCTTAGCCAGGGCCTTGCACAGTATTTTAGTGTTGCATGACATTAAAGATATGGGATGATAAGATGCTCTTTCTGATGGGGATTTACTTGGTTTTAACAGAAAAGAAATTACGGCAGACCTTAGTGATGGAGGTAGTGCTCCTTTTTCAAAGATTCATTAAACATCTGTAGGAGATATGGTAGCAATTTTCCTGAGAATTTCTTATATATTTCTGTAGGCAAGCCATCAGGCCCTGATGCCTTCCCACTGCTCAAACTTTTCAGAGCATCCAGTAGTTCTTCAACACAAACGTTTCTCCATATTAATTTTAGCCTCCTTGGCTGAAGTTGGGAACTGAATTTGGTCGAGAAACTCATTTTGCTTTCCTGAGCTGTGTGGGTATTCAGATTTATACAGTTCTTCATAGTATTTTGTAAAGGCAGTGTTTATTTCAACTGGATCAAACAGATTTTTTCCATCTTCTAATTTAATAGAGTTGATGGCTCGATGTGTTTGTATCTTTTTAATTCTCCATGCTAACAGCTTCACAGCCTTTTCTCCCTGATCGTAATATGATTGCTTTAACCATAGTAAATTGGAAGTTATCTTATTGGTAGTTAATGTGTTATATTGGGATTTCAATAAAAGAAGCTTGTGCTTGCTTCCGACGGATTGTTTGCTGTTGTGACGCTCTTCTGAACTTTACACGGTTGTATACGTTTCTTTTATTTATGTTTAGCACTCGTCTGGTTGTTAAGTGTATCTACTCTGAACCTTGTTTAACTACAGTCCTGTAGTGAATCACTAGTGGTTCGCATTTGCTAGCGGTTAGCTTTTGCTACCTAGGTCGACTCCCCCCCGCCGTTACTTTTATAGCTGTTTTGTTTTTTTTGTTGTTTTTTTTTTACCTTTTTCATACTTCTTTTATTTTTTCAGTGTAACTGCTGTGAATTTTAGATCATTATTTTACTCCTGTGTAAATCTTATGCGCGGCTAGCATTTTTGCTAGCGGTTAGCTTGTGTTAGATAGTTCGACCCCCCCCCCCCTCTTTTTTACTGTTCCTACAAGTCTAATACTTCTTTTTCAGTGTAACTGCTGTGAATTTTAATTTGTTTCTTTACATCTGTATGAATCCTGTGTGAGCCTTAGGAGTGGTTAGCTTATCCATTATGATTAGCTCGTGCTAAACCTACTTCTAGGCATCTTATATATGCTACTCTGGAACCACCCCTAAATCCAAACAGTTCAACGGTCAACCCCACTGAGGTCCTGAGTCTGGGTCTCATTAACATTAGCATGGCGGCTTCTCCTGTCTCTCCCGCACTTTTCTGCTCTGGGTGTGAAATGTTTAGTTATTCCTCTGCCTCCTTTAGCAGTAATGGTACTTGTAATAAGTGTAGCTTATTCGTAGCTTTGGAGGCCAGGCTGGGCGAATTGGAGACTCGGCTCCGCACCGTGTAAAATTCTACAGCTAGCCAGGCCCCTGTAGTCGGTGCGGACTAAGGTAGCTTAGCCGCCGTTAGTTTCCCAGAGCAGGTGACATTGAAGGCGACATTGAAGGAAATTTGAAACTGCTGGCTAAGGCTAAGCGTAAATTTGGTAAGATTGTAATTCACGTCGGCAGTAATGACACCCGGTTACGCCAATCGGAGGTCACTAAAATTAACATTGAATCGGTGTGTAACTTTGCAAAAACAATGTCGGACTCTGTAGTTTTCTCTGGGCCCCTCCCCAATCGGACCGGGAGTGACATGTTTAGCCGCATGTTCTCCTTGAATTGCTGGCTGTCTGAGTGGTGTCCAAAAAATGAGGTGGGCTTCATAGATAATTGGCAAAGCTTCTGGGGAAAACCTGGTCTTGTTAGGAGAGACGGCATCCATCCCACTTTGGATGGAGCAGCTCTCATTTCTAGAAATCTGGCCAATTTTCTTAAATCCTCCAAACCGTGACTATCCAGGGTTGGGACCAGGAAGCAGAGTTGTAGTCTTACACACCTCTCTGCAGCTTCTCTCTCCCTGCCATCCCCTCATTACCCCATCCCCGTAGAGACGGTGCCTGCTCCCAGACCACCAATAACCAGCAAAAATCTATTTAAGCACAAAAATTCAAAAAGAAAAAATAATATAGCACCTTCAACTGCACCACAGACTAAAACAGTTAAATGTGGTCTATTAAACATTAAGTCTCTCTCTTCTAAGTCCCTGTTAGTAAATGATATAATAATTGATCAACATATTGATTTATTCTGCCTTACAGAAACCTGGTTACAGCAGGATGAATCCGTTAGTTTAAATGAGTCAACACCCCCGAGTCACACTAACTGCCAGAACGCTCGTAGCACGGGCCGAGGCGGAGGATTAGCAGCAATCTTCCATTCCAGCTTATTAATTAATCAAAAACCCAGACAGAGCTTTAATTCATTTGAAAGCTTGACTCTTAGTCTTGTCCATCCAAATTGGAAGTCCCAAAAACCAGTTTTATTTGTTGTTATCTATCGTCCTCCTGGTCGTTACTGTGAGTTTCTCTGTGAATTTTCAGACCTTTTGTCTGACTTAGTGCTTAGCTCAGATAAGATAATTATAGTGGGCGATTTTAACATCCACACAGATGCTGAGAATGACAGCCTCAACACTGCATTTAATCTATTATTAGACTCAATTGGCTTTGCTCAAAATGTAAATGAGTCCACCCACCACTTTAATCATATCTTACGAGGTCTGTCCGTAAAGTATAGGTCCTTTTTATTTTTTTCAAAAACTATATGGATTTCATTCATATGTTTTTACGTCAGACATGCTTGAACCCTCGTGCGCATGCGTGAGTTTTTCCACGCCTGTCGGTGACGTCATTCGCCTGTGAGCACTCCTTGTGGGAGGAGTCGTCCAGCCCCTCGTCGGAATTCCTTTGTCTGAGAAGTTGCTGAGAGACTGGCGCTTTGTTTGATCAAAATTTTTTCTAAACCTGTGAGACACATCGAAGTGGACATGGTTCGAAAAATTAAGCTGGTCTTCAGTGAAAATTTTAACAGCTGATGAGAGATTTTGAGGTGATTCTGTCGCTTTAAGGACTTTTCACGGTGCGAGACGTCGTGCAGCGCTCTCAGGCAGCGTCATCAGCCTGTTTCAAGCTTAAAACCTCCACATTTCAGGCTCTATTGATCCAGGACGTCGTGAGAGAACAGAGAAGTTTCAGAAGAAGTCGGTTTCAGCATTTTATCCGGATATTCCACTGTTAAAGGAGATTTTTTTAATGAAAGACGTGCGGGCGGATTGCAGCGTCGGGACGCAGCCGCCGCGACGCTCCGCCACAGGAAAAACACCTCCGTTGGAAGCCTTAAGGACAAGTTGGAACATCTCCAGCTGATAAACAATTTCTCATATACTCACTCCACTGAAAGCCATCAAAAGCCAACTGGATTTTAACAAATGGTTATCAACACGGAGGTGTTTTTCCTGTGCCGCCACGCCGCGTCGGCTGCGTCCCGACGCGCGGACCCGTCCGCACGTCTTTCATTAAAAAAAATCTCCTTTAACAGTGGAATATCCGGATAAAATGCTGAAACCGACTTCTTCTGAAACGTCTCTGTTCTCTCACGACGTCCTGGATCAATAGAGCCTGAAATGTGGAGGTTTTAAGCTTGAAACAGGCTGATGACGCTGCCTGAGAGCGCTGCACGACGTCTCGCACCGTGAAAAGTCCTTAAAGCGACCGAATCACCTCAAAATCTCTCATCAGCTGTTAAAATTTTCACTGAAAACCAGCTTAATTTTTCGAACCATGTCCACTTCGATGTGTCTCACAGGTTTAGAAAAAATTTTGATCAAACAAAGCGCCAGTCTCTCAGCAACTTCTCAGACAAAGGAATTCCGATGAGGGGCTGGACGACTCCTCCCACAAGGAGTGCTCACAGGCGAATGACGTCACAGACAGGCATGGAAAAACTCACGCATGCGCACGAGGGTTCAAGCATGTCTGACGTAAAAACATATGAATGAAATCCATATAGTTTTTGAAAAAAATAAAAAGGACCTATACTTTACGGACAGCCCTCGTAGATGTTGTTCTGACTTATGGTATGGAAATTGAAGACTTAACAGTATTCCCTGAAAACTCCCTTCTGTCTGATCATTTCTTAATAACATTTACATTTACTCTGATGGACTACCCAGCAGTGGGGAATAAGTATCATTACACTAGAAGTCTTTCAGAAAGCGCTGTAACTAGGCTTAAGGATATGATTCCTTCTTTATGTTCTCTAATGCCATATACCAACACAGTGCAGAGTAGCTACCTAAACTCTGTAAGTGAGATAGAGTATCTCGTCAATAGTTTTACATCCTCATTGAAGACAACTTTGGATGCTGTAGCTCCTCTGAAAAAGAGAGCTTTAAATCAGAAGTGCCTGACTCCGTGGTATAACTCACAAACTCGCAGCTTAAAGCAGATAACCCGTAAGTTGGAGAGGAAATGGCGTCTCACTAATTTAGAAGATCTTCACTTAGCCTGGAAAAAGAGTCTGTTGCTCTATAAAAAAGCCCTCCGTAAAGCTAGGACATCTTACTACTCATCACTAATTGAAGAAAATAAGAACAACCCCAGGTTTCTTTTCAGCACTGTAGCCAGGCTGACAAAGAGTCAGAGCTCTATTGAGCCGAGTATTCCTTTAACTTTAACTGGTAATGACTTCATGACTTTCTTTGCTAATAAAATTTTAACTATTAGAAAAAAAATTACTCATAACCATCCCAAAGACGTATCGTTATCTTTGGCTGCTTTCAGTGATGCCGGTATTTGGTTAGACTCTTTCTCTCAGATTGTTCTGTCTGAGTTATTTTCATTAGTTACTTCATCCAAACCATCAACATGTCTATTAGACCCCATTCCTACCAGGCTGCTCAAGGAAGCCCTACCATTATTTAATGCTTCGATCTTAAATATAATCAATCTATCTTTATTAGTTGGCTATGTACCACAGGCTTTTAAGGTGGCAGTAATTAAACCATTACTTAAAAAGCCATCACTTGACCCAGGTATCTTAGCTAATTATAGGCCAATCTCCAACCTTCCTTTTCTCTCAAAAATTCTTGAAAGGGTAGTCGTAAAACAGCTAACTGATCATCTGCAGAGGAATGGTCTATTTGAAGAGTTTCAGTCAGGTTTTAGAATTCATCATAGTACAGAAACAGCATTAGTGAAGGTTACAAATGATCTTCTTATGGCCTCAGACAGTGGACTCATCTCTGTGCTTGTTCTGTTAGACCTCAGTGCTGCTTTTCATACTGTTGACCATAAAATTTTATTACAGAGATTAGAGCATGCCATAGGTATTAAAGGAACTGCACTGCAGTGGTTTGAATCATATTTATCTAATAGATTACAATTTGTTCATGTAAATGGGGAATCTTCTTCACAGACTAAGGTTAATTATGGAGTTCCACAAGGTTCTGTGCTAGGACCAATTTTATTCACTTTATACATGCTTCCCTTAGGCAGTATTATTAGACGGCATTGCTTAAATTTTCATTGTTATGCAGATGATACCCAGCTTTATCTATCCATGAAGCCAGAGGACACACACCAATTAGCTAAACTGCAGGATTGTCTTACAGACATAAAGACATGGATGACCTCTAATTTCCTGCTTTTAAACTCAGATAAAACTGAAGTTATTGTACTTGGCCCCACAAATCTTAGAAACATGGTGTCTAACCAGATCCTTACTCTGGATGGCATTACCCTGACCTCTAGTAATACTGTGAGAAATCTTGGAGTCATTTTTGATCAGGATATGTCATTCAAAGCGCATATTAAACAAATATGTAGGACTGCTTTTTTGCATTTACGCAATATCTCTAAAATTAGAAAGGTCTTGTCTCAGAGTGATGCTGAAAAACTAATTCATGCATTTATTTCCTCTAGGCTGGACTATTGTAATTCATTATTATCAGGTTGTCCTAAAAGTTCCCTGAAAAGCCTTCAGTTAATTCAAAATGCTGCAGCTAGAGTACTAACGGGGACTAGAAGGAGAGAGCATATCTCACCCATATTGGCCTCTCTTCATTGGCTTCCTGTTAATTCTAGAATAGAATTTAAAATTCTTCTTCTTACTTATAAGGTTTTGAATAATCAGGTCCCATCTTATCTTAGGGACCTCATAGTACCATATCACCCCAATAGAGCGCTTCACTCTCAGACTGCAGGCTTACTTGTAGTTCCTAGGGTTTGTAAGAGTAGAATGGGAGGCAGAGCCTTCAGCTTTCAGGCTCCTCTCCTGTGGAACCAGCTCCCAATTCGGATCAGGGAGACAGACACCCTCTCTACTTTTAAGATTAGGCTTAAAACTTTCCTTTTTGCTAAAGCTTATAGTTAGGGCTGGATCAGGTGACCCTGAACCATCCCTTAGTTATGCTGCTATAGACTTAGACTGCTGGGGGGTTCCCATGATGCACTGAGTGTTTCTTTCTTTCTTTCTTTCTGTTTTTGCTCTGTATGCACCACTCTGCATTTAATCATTGGTGATTGATCTCTGCTCCCCTCCACAGCATGTCTTTTTCCTGGTTCTCTCACTCGGCCCCAACCAGTCCCAGCAGGGGACTGCCCCTCCCTGAGCCTGGTTCTGCTGGAGGTTTCTTCCTGTTAAAAGGGAGTTTTTCCTTCCCACTGTCGCCAAGTGCTTGCTCACAGGGGGTTGTTTTGACCATTGGGGTTTTTACGTAATTATTGTATGGCCTTGCCTTACAATATAAAGCGCCTTGGGGCAACTGTTTGTTGTGATTTGGCGCTATATAAATAAAACTGATTGATTGATTGATTGAACATATGATCACTGTCCTCAAAATCATTGTTGATTAATGATCTAATTATTGATCATCACTTAGATATGATTGGGTTATGTGAAACCTGGCTTAAACCTACAGCTGTCCTCCCCTTAAATTAGGCCTGCCCACCAGCATATACATTTAGTCACATGCCTCATGATAATAATAATAATAATAATACATTTATTTATATTGCACTTTACATTTGTAAACAAATCTCAAAGTGCCACAGAAGTTAAACAAAGCATAAAACAACAATCAACAACAATAAAATAAAACACGATCAATTAAAATCAATTAAAATTAGCAACTATAATTCATAAGCTTTCTGAAATAAAAACATTTTAAGATTTGATTTAAAAGAGTCCACTGACTGTGGCGCCCTCAGGTGGATGGGCAGGGCATTCCACAGGTGTGGTGCTGCTGCCTGAAAGGCTCTGTCCCCCATTGTGTGGAGCTTGGTTTTGGGGACCTGGAGGAGGTAACTGTTGTTTGAGTGGAGGCGTCTCATGGGCTCATGGGGGGACAGAAGTTCTTTGAGGTACACTGGTGCACCGCCGCAGACACACTGATAGGTCAGGAGGCAGATCTTATATTCCACCCTGAACCTAACAGGAAGCCAATGAAGTTTGTTGAGGATGGGAGTAATGTGTTGAGTTTTGGGCACCCCCATCAGGACCCTGGCAGCACAGTTTTGAATGGACTGGAGACGTTGTAAATTTCTGCCAGAGATCCCGATGAGGAGTGCATTACAATAGTCCAGCCTGGAGGAGACAAAGGCGTGGACCAGCCTCTCAGCATCAGGCAACGACAGGGAGGTGCGGAGTTTGGAGATGTTCCTGAGATGAAAGAATGCTGTCTTACAGATATGCAGGATATGGATGTCAAATGAAAGGTTGGGGTCAAAACGGACTCCCAAGTTTGTAACAGATGTTGATAATGGAATGTTGTGGCCAGAAAATGAAAATACTTTGAGGGGGGATGATTTCAGTTGATGTGGGGTGCCAATGAGAATGGCTTCAGTTTTTGTGCTGTTTAGCTGGAGAAAATTGTCATTCATCTACGCCCTTGTCTCCTCCAGGCAGGCAGTAAGGATGTGAATGGAAGATGGGGAAGTGGGGTCCAACCTGACATAGAGCTGAGTATCATCAGCATAGCAATGGAAGGATATTCCATGCCTGCTGATGATGTAGCCCAAGGGGAGCATATAGATGGAAAATAAGGTCGATCCAAGGACCGACCCCTGGGGGACCTCACAGGTTGCAATGTGGGGCCTCGACCTGGTTTCCCCAAGGGCCACATACTCAGCTCTATCAGTCAGGTAGGACCGAAACCACTGGAGTGCTGTATCTGAAAGGCCAATGAAATGCTGGAGTCGGTGAAGAAGGATGGTATGGTCTACAGTGTCAAAGGCGGCCAAGAGGTCCAGGAGCAAGAGAAGGGATGGAGAGCCCTGGTCAGAAGCCACCAGCAAATCATTTTTGACCCTGACCAGGGCTGTCTCAGTGCTATGGGCAGAGCGAAACCCTGACTGAAGCTTCTCATACAGGCTGGAAGATTGCAGGTGATCATGTATTTGGGTGGAAACAACTTTTTCTATGATTTTTGAGAGGAATGGAAGATTTGAAATGGGCCGGAAATTTGAAAGTAATGCAGGGTCGAGGGTAGGTTTTTTTTAGCAGAGGTTTTATTAAGGCGGTTTTAAGGGTTTGTGGCAGATGGCCAGATTGCAGAGAGTGGTTTATGATATGTGTGAGGAGAGGGCTCAAAGAGACCACATGGGATTTAATCAGAGATGAGGGAAATGGATCCAGGTGACAGGTGGAGGGTGTCATCTTACAGATGAGAGCATCTTACCTGTTTCTGTGTGGTGAGAGTGAAATTAGTGAAATTGGGGACTGGAAAACCAGGGGTGGAATTGGGGGCACCAGAGGAGCTGAGAGAGCAACGAATTTTATCAATTTTAGATGTGAAAAAATCTAAAAATGCATCACACTGTTCATTGGTATTGATTTCATGCATGTGTTTTGGGGGTCTCAGCAATTTATTTACGGTTGTGAAAAGTTGTCTTGAATTACCTGGATTACTGTTTATGATATTGGAGTAGTAATGTGAACGAGCTTGACTGATGGATTTGGAGTAAGATTTTTGATGTTGCCAGTATGCATCTCTATGGACAGTTAGACCTGAAGCTACATAACGCCTCTCAAGGACCCTCCCAGCCGCCTTCTGTCTATGCAGTGCACCAGTGTACCACGGAGCAGATTTGGAGAAGGACACAGCTCGTGTTTTAAGGGGAGCATGGACCTCAAGGATTTGCTGTAGTCCGGTGTTATAGCAGTCCACAAGTCCATCTGGAGAGCAATTATTAGCAGTTTGAGTGAGATGAGATAGATCGGATGCCAGCTGTTCTGGATCAATGTCATTTATTTTCCGAAAATGGATCAGGCGTTTAGCTTTACTGTAATGGGCTTGTAGAGGGAGGTCCAGTGAGATCACCTTGTGGTCAGAAACACCCAGATCATACACATGAAGATTTTTTATGGGGGAGTTTGTAATGATGAGGTCCAAAATGTGTCCTTTAGTGTGAGTTGGAACATTGACATGTTGTATGAGGTGCAGTGAGTCGATGAGTTGTGTCAGCTCTGTGGAATACTGACTTTGGGGTGAATTAATATGAATATTCAGGTCCCCAAGTATCATCACATTGTTTGATGATGTGCCGACTGACAGAAGGAGCACAGTTATCTCTGAAATGAAATTTGAGTGTGGTTTGGGTGGGCGATATATGAGAATTACTGTAATTTGTAGTGGTTTTGAACAAGTGAAAGCCAAACATTCAAATGAAGACAGTTTAGGCAGAGTGACAGAGGACACATGTAAATCAGAGCAGTGAATAACCGCGATGCCCCCACCCCTACCAGAGCCACGGGCCTTTTCTAAGAATGAATAGCCCAGTGGACATGTTTCATTCAATGTGCAGTACACGTCTATTTTGTACCAGGTTTCTGTCAAGCACATGAAGTCAATTCCTTTTTCAGTTATATGGCTATGGATCAGGGATGCTTTGTTAGTCAGTGATTGACAGTTTAAAAGTTCAATTTTAACAGCTGAACTTGCATTTGATGGGGACCAGAGGGCGGAGCACGCTAAAATCCACTCCGCGTTTTCCTGATTGCCCGCTGCGGCGCTGCCCGCTGTGGCGCTGCCTGCATGCGAAGAAAGGCGGGGGTGTTGCTCTTATTTATAAATCTAGGTTTAGCTGTATAGTTAGTTGTATAACCAGAGTTTTTCATGATTTCTTCACATCTGCAAGGCATTAATTTTGTTGGTTTGGAACCAAGATTTTGCTCGTTTACTAGTGTGCTTGGGGTCATTGTCTTGTTCACTGGTGGTTGGCTCTCACTGCGGTATTGTATCACTTCCTGTTCCGGAGCACAGCAGTGTTTTGCTGTATCTGTTAGCTGTTTAATCTGCGTAGTTTGATTGATCTAGTTAACTAGATAATGATTTATTTCACAGTGTAATCTTCACGTGCCTTAACTAAAGCACTCCCTCTGCTGAATCACCTCTAAATTATTTACACATTATTCACTTTGTGTGTTTTTAGGAATCCACTAGCTTAGCGCAGCTACTAGCTCTTAGCCGATTTAGCATGCGGCTTCTCCTGTCTCTCCCGCACTTTTCTGCTCTGGGTGTGAAATGTTTAGTTATTCCTCGGCCTCCTTTAGCAGTAATGGTACTTGTAATAAGTGTAGCTTATTCGTAGCTTTGGAGGCCAGGCTGGGCGAATTGGAGACTCGGCTCCGCACCGTGGAAAATCCTACAGCTAGCCAGGCCCCTGTAGTCGATGCAGACCAAGGTAGCTTAGCCGCCGTTAGTTTCCTTCTGGCAGATCCCGAGCAGCCGGGAAAGCAGGACAACTGGGTGACTGTGAGGAGGAAGCGTAGCCCTAAACAGAAGCCCCGTGTACACCGCCAACCCGTTCACATTTCTAACCGTTTTTCCCCACTGACGACACACCCGCCGAGGATCAAACTCTGGCTATTGGCGACTCTGTTTTGAGAAATGTGAAGTTAGCGACACCAGCAACCATAGTCAATTGTCTTCCGGGGGCCAGAGCAGGCGACACTGAAGGAAATTTGAAACTGCTGGCTAAGGCTAAGCGTAAATTTGGTAAGATTGTAATTCACGTCGGCAGTAATGACACCCGGTTACGCCAATCGGAGGTCACTAAAATTAACATTGAATCGGTGTGTAACTTTGCAAAAACAATGTCGGACTCTGTAGTTTTCTCTGGGCCCCTCCCCAATCGGACCGGGAGTGACATGTTTAGCCGCATGTTCTCCTTGAATTGCTGGCTGTCTGAGTGGTGTCCAAAAAATGAGGTGGACTTCATAGATAATTGGCAAAGCTTCTGGGGAAAACCTGGTCTTGTTAGGAGAAACGGCATCCATCCCACTTTGGATGGAGCAGCTCTCATTTCTAGAAATCTGGCCAATTTTCTTAAATCCTCCAAACTGTGACTATCCAGGGTTGGGACCAGGAAGCAGAATTGTAGTCTTACACACCTCTCTGCAGCTTCTCTCCCCTTGCCATCCCCTCATTACCCCATCCCCGTAGAGACGGTGCCTGCTCCCAGACCACCAATAACCAGCAAAAATCTATTTAAGCATAAAAATTAAAAAAGAAAAAATAATATAGCACCTTCAACTGCACCACAGACTAAAACAGTTAAATGTGGTCTATTAAACATTAGGTCTCTCTCTTCTATGTCCCTGTTAGTAAATGATATAATAATTGATCAACATATTGATTTATTCTGCCTTACAGAAACCTGGTTACAGCAGGACGAATATGTTAGTTTAAATGAGTCAACACCCCCGAGTCACACTAACTGCCAGAACGCTCGTAGCACGGGCCGAGGCGGAGGATTAGCAGCAATCTTCCATTCCAGCTTATTAATTAATCCAAAACCCAGACAGAGCTTTAATTCATTTAATTCATTGTAAGTGAGATAGAGTATCTCGTCAATAGTTTTACATCCTCATTGAAGACAACTTTGGATGCTGTAGCTCCTCTGAAAAAGAGAGCTTTAGGAAATGGCGTCTCACTAATTTAGAAGATCTTCACTTAGCCTGGAAAAAGAGTCTGTTGCTCTATAAAAAAGCCCTCCGTAAAGCTAGGACATCTTACTACTCATCACTAATTGAAGAAAATAAGAACAACCCCACGTTTCTTTTCAGCACTGTACCCAGGCTGACAAAGAGTCAGAGCTCTATTGAGCCGAGTATTCCTTTAACTTTAACTAGTAATGACTTCATGACTTTCTTTGCTAATAACATTTTAACTATTAGAGAAAAAATTACTCATAACCATCCCAAAGATGTATCATTATCTTTGGCTGCTTTCAGTGATGCCGGTATTTGGTTAGACTCTTTCTCTCCGATTGTTCTGTCTGAGTTATTTTCATTAGTTACTTCCTCCAAACCATCAACATGTCTATTAGACCCCATTCCTACCAGGCTGATCAGGTTGTCCTAAAAGTTCCCTGAAAAGCCTTCAGTTAATTCAAAATGCTGCAGCTAGAGTGCTGACAGGGACTAGAAGAAGAGAGCATATCTCACCCATATTGGCCTCTCTTCATTGGCTTCCTGTTAATTCTAGAATAGAATTTAAAATTCTTCTTCTTACTTATAAGGTTTTGAATAATCAGGTCCCATCTTATCTTAGAGACCTCTTAGTACCATATCACCCCAATAGAGCGCTTCACTCTCAGACTACAGGCTTACTTGTAGTTCCTAGGGTTTGTAAGAGTAGAATGGGAGGCAGAGCCTTCAGCTTTCAGGCTCCTCTCCTGTGGAACCAGCTCCCAATTCAGATCAGGGAGACAGACACCCTCTCTACTTTTAAGATTAGGCTTAAAACTTTCCTTTTTGCTAAAGCTTATAGTTAGGGCTGGATCAGGTGACCCTGAACCATCCCTTAGTTATGCTGCTATAGACTTAGACTGCTGGGGGGTTCCCATGATGCACTGAGTGTTTCTTTCTTTCTTTCTTTCTTTCTGTTTTTGCTCTGTATGCACCACTCTGCATTTAATCATTAGTGATTGATCTCTGCTCCCCTCCACAGCATGTCTTTTTCCTGGTTCTCTCCCTCAGCCCCAACCAGTCCCAGCAGAAGACTGCCCCTCCCTGAGCCTGGTTCTGCTGGAGGTTTCTTCCTGTTAAAATGGAGTTTTTCCTTCCCACTGTTGCCAAGTGCTTGCTCACAGGGGGTCGTTTTGACCGTTGGGGTTTTTCTGTAATTATTGTATGGCTTTGCCTTACAATATAAGGCGCCTTGGGGCAACTGTTTGTTGTTATTTGGCGCTATATAAATAAAATTGATTGATTGTTGAAACACCCATTTCAAGGGCATGTCTTCTTCAGCATAAGGCAACATGACCTCTTCAAGTATTTTGACATATCCAAACTGATCCATGATACCTGGTATGCGATATATAGGCCCAACACCATAGTAGGAGAAACATGCCCATATCATGATGATTGCGCCACCATGCTTCACTGTCTTCACTGTGAACTGTGGCTTGAATTCAGAGTTTGGGGGTCGTCTCACAAACTGTCTGCGGCCTTTGGACCCAAAAAGAACAATTTTACTCTCATCAGTCCACAAACTATTCCTCCATTTCTCTTTAGGCCAGTTGATGTGTTCTTTGGCAAATTGTAACCTCTTCTGCACGTCTTATTTAACAGAGGGACTTTGCGGGGGATTCTTGCAAATAAATTAGCTTTACACAGGCATCTTCTAACTGTCACAGCACTTACAGGTAACTCCAGACTGTCTTTGATCACCCTGGAGCTGATCAATGGGTGAGCCTTTGCCATTCTGATTATTCTTCTAACCATTTTGATGGTTGTTTTCAATTTTCTTCCACACGTCTCTGGATCATTGTAGATCATTGTAGATGAACAGCCTATAATTTTTTGCACCTGCGTATAAGTTTTACCCTCTTCAATCAACTTTTTAATCAAACTACACTGTTCTTCTGAACAATGTCTTAAACGTCAGATTTTCCTCAGGCTTTCAAAGAGAAAAGCATGTTCAACAGGTGCTGGCTTCATCCTTAAATAGGGGACACCTGATTCACACCTGTTTGTTCCACAAAATTGCTGAACTCACTGACTGAATGCCACACTACTATTATTGTGAACGCCCCCTTTTCTACTTTTTTTTTTTTTTTTAACTAATAGCCCAATTTCATAGCCTTAAGAATGTGCATATCATGAATGCTTGGTCTTGTTGGATTTGTGAGAATCTACTGAATCTACTGGTACCTTGTTTCCCATGTAACAATAACAAATATAATCAAAACCTGGATTAATCTTTTTAGTCACATAGCAATACTATTATTCTGAACACTACTGTACTTTTAAACTCTGATAAGACTGAAATGATGGTTTTTTGTCCAGTGAGACATCTGCATCAATTTGACCAGTTAACGCTCAGCCTAGGCTCATGTGTCATACATCACACTGACAAAGTGAGGAACCTTGGGGTAATTTTTTGATCCTACATTGTCCTTTTCCACATTAGAAATATTATAAGGACTGCTTTCTTCCACTTGTGAAATATAGCAAAGATTCATCCCATCCTGTCTATGGCTGATGCTGATACCCTGATCCATGCGTTTATCTCTTCTAGACTGGACTACTGCAATGTTCTACTTTCTGATTTACCGCAGTGTAGCATTGGGGCTCTCCAACTGGTTCAAAATGCTGCAGCCAAGACTTCTGACACAAAGCAAAAAGTTTAACCACATTACACCCATTATGGCATCCCTTCACTGGCTTCCTGTCCCGGTGAGATCAGACTTTAAGGTTCTGCTACTAGTCTATAAAACCGTTCACGGACTGGCACCTCCCTACCTAGCTGACCTAATTAAACCTTACGTACCGGCCCAGGCTTTGTGTTCTCAGGGTGCAGGACTACTTTGTGTCCCTAAGGTGAATAAGAAGTCTGCAGGTCATAGAGCTTTCTCTTATCGTGCCCCTGTTCTGTGGAATGATCTCCCTGCATCAATCAACAGTCAGATTCTGTGGAGATTTTCAAGTCTAGACTTAAGACGCACTTATTTTCCCTTTCTTATGGCTGGCATACTGGTATAGTTTTGTTTTACGCTTTTTACTCTTAATTCATTTTATTAGGAAACGGAGCTTGCCGCGGCCTTAACTTTACCTAAATTCTGGGTCTTTTAGTGAAGCTTAGGGCTAGTGGATGACGATCACCTTAGTATTTCTTCTGTTTTTCTTGTTGTTTAATGCTGGCAAATTATACAGTATTTTTTTTTTGTCTTTCTGATGACTGATTCTGTTTTTTTCCTCTCTAAGGTGCAGCTCCATCCAGAGATGGGAGTTGTATTTGTGCTGGTGACCCTCCTGTCCTGTGCACCAACAGCATTTCCTGTATATTCGTATTGTGAATTGTCCTGTAATTTATGTCTGTAGCATGGCCCAATCAAAAGGTCACCCCTTTGAGTCTGGTCTGTTTGAGGTTTCTTCCTCAGAGGGAGTTTTTCCTTACCACTGTTGCTATGGGGGTTAGTAAGATTAGACCTTACTTTTGTGAAACGGCTTGAGGCAACTCTGTTGTGATTTGGCGTTATATAAATGAATTATATATAAATAAAAAATTATATTATAAATTATACATTACATAAATTGAAATAAATTGAAATTGAATTGTGTTGTTTTTCCAGGATATCATTATTATAAAGTTCCTGTCCCAACTTCTTGACTCTTTGTTTCAGAGTGTACAGTTGTGTATAATATACTTTAGATTTGTATTTAGTGTAGCTTATGATCTGGTCCCTTAAATATGCTTTGAATGCCTCCCATCTTGTTGAAGCATTGGTTTGGTTTGTATTCAGAGAGAAATATTCATCTATTTTACCATCAAGAAATGTTACAAAATCAAGGTACTGTAGCCATTTAGACTGAAAGCGAAATCTAGGTGGTGAGTAGGGTTGAGTATTGAGAACCGGTTCTTTTCGAGTATCGTTAAGAAATGATTCGATCCACCTTTTTACTTAACGATTCCCTTATCGGTCCTTCAGAACGGCCATTATTTTTGAGGGTGTTTTTCGGGAAAATGATCATTCTTCTACGTTGATTACAGACCCTGCAGCGGCTCTATAATCAACCGTTTCTGCAGCGTGACACCACTTTGAAGCGTGAACCAATGAAGCAGAGCTTCAATCCACTAGCTCGCTGGTTCTTTGATTTGCTGCTCTTCACAAACGGCAAGTCCACTTCTTAACCGCCTTAAAAGCAATTAAAATATCGTGAGTCACTTTTGTGTGGATTAAAGTCACTAACTGGGACTCGTCTTGTTGCAGTCAAGAAACGAGAATCCTCCTCCGTTCCGTTGGCACAGCTCCAAACACTGCGCCGCTCTCTGCTGAGACAGAGTCCGGTCAGAATTAAGAACTTCAAAACGAATTGCCACTTTAAATAAAATGACTCCTTTTACAAATGTAATACAGACAAAAAACTACAATAGACTAAAACATTTTTTCCTCCCAAAATGAGACGTCTTGCATTCTTTATAAATTACATCCTGACGTGCAGCACAGTCGGCTGCAAGAGCTCAGCTCAGATGTATGGAAAGACATTCTTGCCAATAATGTCAAAGGAAATGCTTTTGACAATAACTACAGATTTTGTTTATTTCTATTTATGTCCAGAGATCAAGGATCCACCGTGTAGAGTTTATTATGTTTAAAGTTTAAGGATCCAGTGACCAATTACATCAAGACTCAATAAAATGTTGTTCAATTCCAAATCACAGCAAAAGCCGTCTCAAGGCGCCTCACATAGTACAGTTCAACATAAAAAATGTAAATAAATAAATAAAAATTTAAAAATTCAAATACATAATTAAAAACAGAAGTAAAAGAATAAAACAGATAAAAATAAAAACTATTCATAAGAAAGAGAATAAAAATAGGCTTTAAGTCTTGACTTAAAAATGTCCACGGACTACGACTGCCTCACGGTCGCAAGAAGACCATTCCACAGAGCGGGTGCACGATAAGAAAAAGCTCTTTGACCCGCTGACATAGAAAACCTGTCAAGCCTACTTTTAGTACACAAAAAAATTCAGAAGAGGTATCAATAAGGGAATCGGATTGATAATGGTATCAATATCGATAAGATCTTATCGATACCCATCCATAGTGGCGAAGGGTTTATATCAGGTACTTGCATTGTTAAAGAGATTGGAGCATGGTCCAACAACAGTATATGATCATACCAACATTTGTCAATTTTGGACAGTTAGTTATTAGAGAATAAAAAATAATCTATTCTAAAGTATGTTTTAGATGTATTTGAGAAGTACAAATAGTATTTTTTATTAGGGTGAAGATGTCTCCAAATATCAGTTAAATTCAAATAAACCATGAATTTTTTAATAGTCTTTCTGGTTTGCTGATGGGAAGTATCTGCACCACTAAAACGATCATGTGCCGGGTCCAGTACGGAATTAAAATCACCACCAATTACATATTGTCCAGGGAAGGATGGCAAGGAGAGAAAGAGGTTATGATAAAAAGAGGGATCATCAGCATTAGGAGCATACACGCTTATTAATTGACCTGGGTAGACCTATGGTACCACTAATACACTCAACAAAAATATAAACGCAACACTTTTAGTTTTGCCTCCCTTTTGTATGAGATGAACTCAAAGATCTAAAACTTTTTCCACATACACAATATCACCATTTCCCTCAAATATTGTTCACAAACCAGTCTAAATCTGTGATAGTGAGCACTTCTCCTTTGCTTGAGATAATCCATCCCACCTCACAGGTGTGCCATATCAAGATGCTGATTAGACACCATGATTAGTGCACAGGTGTGCCTTAGACTGTCCACAATAAAAGGCCACTCTGAAAGGTGCAGTTTTGTTTTATTGGGGGGGTGGGATACCAGTCAGTATCTGGTGGACCACCATTTGCCTCATGCAGTGCAACACATCTCCTTCGCATAGAGTTGATCAGGTTGTCAATTGTGGCCTGTGGAATGTTGGTCCACTCCTCTTCAATGGCTGTGCGAAGTTGCTGGATATTGGCAGGAACTGGTACACGCTGTCGTATACGCCGGTCCAGAGCATCCAAAACATGCTCAATGGGTGACATGTGCGGTGAGTATGCCGGCCATGCAAGAACTGGGACATTTTCAGCTTCCAAGAATTGTGTACAGATCCTTGCAACATGGGGCTGTGCATTATCCTGCTGCAACATGAGGTGATATTCTTGGATGTATGGCACAAAAATGGGCCTCAGGATCTCGTCACGGTATCTCTGTGCGTTCAAAATGCCATCAATAAAATGCACCTGTGTTCTTCGTCCATAACAGACGCCTGCCCATACCATAACCCCACCGCCACCATGGGCCACTCGATCCACAACATTGACATCAGAAAACCGCTCACCCACACAATGCCACACACGCTGTCTGCCATCTGCCCTGAACAGTGTGAACCGGGATTCATCCATGAAGAGAACACCTCTCCAACGTGCCAAACGCCAGCGAATGTGAGCATTTGCCCACTCAAGCCGGTTACGACGACAAACTGGAGTCAGGTCGAGACCCCGATGAGGACGACGAGCATGCAGATGAGCTTCCCTGAGACGGTTTCTGACAGTTTGTGCAGAAATTCTCATGCTCCATCGTCCCCTCACTCGTGAACAAGACCCTGAGGTACTTGAACTCCTTCACTTGGGGCAAGGCCGTATTCCCTACCCGGAGTAGGCAATCCATCAATTTCTTGCTGAGAACCATGGCCTCAGATTTAGAGGTGCTGATCCTCATCCCAGCTGCTTCACACTTGGCTGCGAACCGATACAGTGAGTGTTGGAGGTCACCGGCTGATGATGAAGCCAACGGGACCACAACATCTGCAAAAAGCAGTGATGAGACCCTGAGCCCATCAAACCGGAAACCCTCCTCCCCCCAACTATGCGTCGATATCCTGTCCATGAATATCACAAACAGGATTGGTGACAAGGCGCAGACCTGGCGGAGGCCATCCTCCACCGGAAAGTTGTCCGACTTACTGCTGAGCACCCGAACACAGCTTCGCTTTTGCGAGTACAGAGATTGGATGGCACTGAGAAGGGACCCCCTCACTCCATACTCCCACAGCACCTCCCACAATATCTCCCGGGGTACCTGATCATACGCCTTCTCCAAGTCCACAAAACACATGTAGACTGGGTGGGCATACTCCCAGGCACCCTCCAGGATCCTTGTGAGAGTAAAGAGCTGGTCAGTTGTTCCATGACCAGGACGGAACCCACATTGTTCCTCTTCAGTCAGAGATTCGAATATCAGCCGAACCCTCCTTTCCAGCACTCTGGAGTAGACTTTACCAGGGAGGCTGAGTAGTGTGATGCCCTTGTAGTTGGCACACACACTCTGGTCCCCGTTTTTAAATATGGGGACCACCACCCCAGTTTGCCACTCCTTCGGCACTGTCCCAGACCTCAAACGCAATGTTGGAGATGTCTCATCCAAGATGATCCCTCCAAACCCAGAGCCTTCAGTATTTCTGGGACAGATCTCATCAACCCCCGGGGGCCTTGCCACTGTGGAGTTGTTTGACTACCTCAGTGACTTCCACCAGGGAAATTGATCATCATCAGCTCCATCAGCTTCCGTTCTGCCCTACTATAGAGGGTGCTCCAGTCTGAATGGAGGAGTTCCTCAAGTGTTCCTTCCAGCACCGGATTACATCCTCAGTTGAGGTCAACAGAGTCCCATGCTTACTGTAGACAGTTTGGATGGTTCCCCGTTTTCCCCTCCTGAGGTGCCTCACGGTCCGCCAGAAGCACCTTGGTGCCAACCGAAAGTCCTTCTCCATGGTTGCTCCAAACTCCTTGCATACCCGCTGCTTTGCCTCCCCGACAGAAGAGGCTGCTGGCCTTGGGGCCTGTCGGTACCTTGCAACTGCCTCTGGAGTCCTCCGAGATAACATATCCCGGAAGGACTCCTTCTTCAGTCGGATGGCTTCCCTGACCACGGGTGTCCACCATGGTGTTCGAGGGTTGCCACCCCTTGAGGCACCTAAGACCTTCAGGCCACAGCTCCCTGCTGCAGCTTCAGCAATGGAAGCTTTGAACATTGCCCATTCTGGTTCATGCCCCCAACTTCCACAGGGATGCTAGAGAAGCTCTGCCAGAGGTGTGAGTTGAAGATCTGTTGGACAGTGGGCTCCTCCAGACGTTCCCAGTTCACCCACACTATCCGTTTGGGCTTATCAGGCCTGTCCAAAGTCCTCCCCCACCCTCTGATCGAACTCACCACCAGATGGTGATTAGTTGACAGCTCTGCCCCTCTCTTCACCCCAGTATCCAGAACATGCAGCCTCAAATCAGATGATACAATAACAAAAATCGATCATCGATCTTCGGCCTAGGGTGCTCTGGTACCATGTACACTTATGAGCATCCTTATGTTTGAACATGGTGTTCGCTATGGAGAGTCCGTGACTAGCACAGAAGTCCAATAAAAAAGTTACCATTCAGGTTTAGATCAGGGAGGCTGTTCCATCCAATCGCACCTCTCCAGGTGTCTCATGGTCATTGCCTGCATGTGCGTTGAAAGTCCCCAGCAGAACAATGGAGTCCCCCGACAGGACTTCCATTCAGGGACTCCAAGAAGGTGAATATTCCAAAATGCTGTTCGGTGCTAGGCACAAACAACAGTCAGAGTTTTCCCCCCTGCCACCCGAAGACGCAGGGATGCGACCCTCTCGTGTACTGGAGTAAACTCCAACGTAGCGGCGCGCAGCCGGGACTCATGAGTATCCCCACACCCGCCCGGTGCCTCACCCCCTGGGCAACTACAGAGAAGAATAAGGTCCAACCCCTAGCAAGGAGAGTAGTTCCAGAGCTGAGGCTGTGCGTGGAGGCGAGGGCCACCAGATCTAACTATCAATCAATCAATCAATTTTTTTATATAGCGCCAATTTTTTTATATAACTAGTATCGCTCCACCTCCCACACAAGCTCCAGCTCCTTCCCCCACAGCGAGGTGATGTTCCACACCCCCAGAGCTAGCCCCTGCCACCAGAGTCTGGTCCGTTGAGGCCCTCGAATTTTACTGCCATCCAAGGGACAGCGCACCCAACACCAGCAGTTCCCCCTGTGGGTGGTGAGCCCAAAGGGTGGAGATGGAAGGTCCACGTTGCCTTGTCGGGCTGTGCTCGACTGGGCTCCATGGCAAGCCCAGCCACCAGGCGCTTGCTGACAGGCCCTACATCCATGCCTGGCTCCAGATGAGGGCCCCGGCTTCCTCCGGCCAGGTTACATTTCCTCTACCTCGTTCTATCATGGTGTCTTGTGAACCATTCTTAGTCTGGCCTCTCGCCTGAGACCAATTTGCCAAGGGAGACCCTACCAGGAGCAAAAAGGCTCCAGACAACACAGCTCTCAGGTTCATAGCAGCACAAAAAAATTCTCCACCACGATAAGGTGTAGAGTCTGAACCATTAAACTGCTTCTAATTTGGGGGTGCCAAGTTATCCAGTAGAAAATAAGGAAAAACCAAAAAGAACAAAAAGCAAAACACTAAACAAACAAAACAGACACCAAAATCTAGCCCTTTTCCCCAAACAACCCTTATGCGGTTCCCCAAACTTGGCACATGTAAACAATACAAAGAGTAATAAACTCCAGTTATACAGAACATTTGATCCACACTGTGAGGAGCAACGTTGTTCATATACTAACATTGTGTTTTGGCTCTCGAACAAATTAAAGCAGACATTAAGCTCGACTTTCAGCAAACCAAAAGGGGGAAGGAGAAAAAAATTAGAGAAAAATAAGTAATTAAATAAGTAGATCATCACTTCCTGCAGTATTCCTCCAGAGTGACAAGGATAATGTCTCTTCGAGTGTGTCATGTTTAAGACTTAGGTTGTCTCATTAATAATTGTCCACTGTAAAAGGTAAAAAAAAAAAAAAAAAAAGAAAATAAATAATAATAATAAAAAAATAAAAATTGAAATAGGTAAATTTCAATTAAAAAAAATTCAATTTTTAAGTCGTGGGAAATCTGCATGGAGGAGCCTGCATCTTTTGGGGATATGAATTAATGAATGAATTTATTTGGCACACAAACTCAACAGTAACAAAATACTGATACACAAAACAATTCCACAGTGACGTGTGACCAAAAGGGGTGAGCAGAAGCAAAGCTTATAGACGCCCACCCCTTATATGCATACAAACATACATATATATACTCATTACCAACAGTGATGCCGGTAACGCGTTACTTAGTAAGACCACTTTTTTTTGTAACGAGTAATCTAACACAATCTTTCCAAATCAGTAATCAGATTAAAGTTACTTCTCCAAGTCACTGTGCGTTACTATTATTTTTGCATTGTGGGTTGATAGCAGCATTAAACTTGGTCCGTGGGCAGGGGGTCGGGGTTCCACTGAACTGCCCACTTTAAGCGAGCTGTGAGCTTTTCATCTGTGGTTTTCTGCAGCAGCTCGTACTCACCTCTTAAAGCACGGTGACAACAGCACACCTGCACTGAGCTTTACAAAGACATTTTTATGCTTTTTTTCTCCTTTATTTAGAATTCTGAGCTGAGCCGCTCCGTATCTGCTGCTAAAAAAAGCTGATCCTCCGCGACGCGTCAACAACTAACACTATTTTCCACTCAAATGCACCTAAACTCTCTTTCTGAGGACCACATGATGTGAAAACGCAATAAAACTTTCTTACGTGTAAATCTGGTCATGTTTTCTGCATAAAAAATGTTATCCATTCTTTGTGCTCAAACGCCAAAGCAGGGGCAAATCCAGATGGAATGGGGGTGTGGGGCAAGGATGTTCCCCCCCCCAAACACCCCTAGATTAAAGGTCCAGTTTTGAAGCCTTGTTTTTTTTTTACTACAACTACTAATACTACTTATAATAATAATAATTTCGACAAGTAAAATGTTTAGAGAGAATTTAATAGTTACATTTATAAACAATGTAGATTAGAAATTGCAAGTTTTACTGTTACAGTGCTGTCAACAGTTAAATATGAGGTCAAGAAAGAGGTCTTTATTTTACTTTTTATGAAACAAGTATTTATTTTCATTGAAGTCAAGGGTGACTATAAAGTGAGTTTTGGAAAAACAAGTATCATTGTCATGTTGAGTTGGCAGAGGGTTGTTGTCAGCAGCTGGGGAAAGTAACTAGTAATCTAACTTAGTTACTTTTACAATTGAGTAATCAGTAAAGTAACTACAACCCCTGGCAAAAATTATGGAATCACCAGCCTCAGAGGATGTTCATTCAGTTGTTTAATTTTGTAGAAAAAAAGCAGATCACAGACATGACACAAAACTAAAGTCATTTCAAATGGCAACTTTCTGGCTTTAAGAAACACTATAAGAAATCAAGAAAAAAAGATTGTGGCAGTCAGTAACGGTTACTTTTTTAGACCAAGCAGAGGAAAAAAAATATGGAATCACTCAATTCTGAGGAAAAAATTATGGAATCACCCTGTAAATTTTCATCCCCAAAACTAACACCTGCATCATATCAGATCTGCTCGTTAGTCTGCATCTAAAAAGGAGTGAAGACACCTTGGAGAGCTGTTGCACCAAGTGGACTGACATGAATCATGGCTCCAACACGAGAGATGTCAATTGAAACAAAGGAGAGGATTATCAAACTCTTAAAAGAGAGTAAGTCATCACGTAATGTTGCAAAAGATGTTGGTTGTTCACAGTCAGCTGTGTCTAAACTCTGGACCAAATACAAACAACATGGGAAGGTTGTTAAAGGCAAACATACTGGTAGACCAAGGAAGACATCAAAGCATCAAGACAGAAAACTTAAAGCAATATGTCTCAAAAATCGAAAAATGTACAACAAAACAAATGAGGAACGAATGGGAGGAAACTGGAGTCAACGTCTGTGACCGAACTGTAAGAAACCGCCTAAAGGAAATGGGATTTACATACAGAAAAGCTAAACGAAAGGCATCATTAACACCTAAACAGAAAAAAACAAGGTTACAATGGGCTAAGGAAAAGCAATTGTGGACTGTGGATGACTGGATGAAAGTCATATTCAGTGATGAATCTCGAATCTGCATTGGGCAAGGTGATGATGCTGGAACTTTTGTTTGGTGCCGTTCCAATGAGATTTATAAAGATGACTGCCTGAAGAGAACGTAAATTTCCACAGTCATTGATGATATGGGGCTGCATGTCAGGTAAAGGCACTGGAGAGATGGCTGTCATTACATCATCAATAAATGCACAAGTTTATGTTGATATTTTGGACAATTGAAAGGATGTTTGGGGATGATGAAATCATTTTTCAAGATGATAATGCATTTTGCCATAGAGCAAAAACTGCAAAAACATTCCTTGCAAAAAGACACATAGGGTCAATGTCATGGCATAGGGTCAATGTCAAAGGGCAGATCTGATTTGATGCAGGTGTTAATTTGGGGGATGAAAATTTACAGGGTGATTCCATAATTTTTTCCTCAGAATTGAGTGATTCCATATTTTTTTCCTCTGCTTGGTCTAAAAAAGTAACCGTTACTGACTGCCACAATCTTTTTTTTCTTGATTTCTTATAGTGTTTCTTAAAGCCAGAAAGTTGCCATTTGAAATGACTTTAGTTTTGTGTCATGTCTGTGATCTGCTTTTTTTCTACAAAATTAAACAACTGAATGAACATCCTCTGAGGCTGGTGATTCCATACTTTTTGCCAGGGGTTGTATGTTACTTTTTCAAGGAGTAATCAGTAATTGGATTACTTTTTCAAAGTAACTGTGGCAACACTGATTACCAACCCCCAGAGCAAGCACACAGGCGACAGTAGTAAGGAAAAACTCCCTCCAATGTATTGAGGAAGGAACCTCAAGCAGACCAGCCTCTAAGGGGTGACCCTCTGCTTGGGCCATGCTACAAACACATTTAACACAACACAGACTCAAGTCCCGTCATCATAAACATCTCTAGTGTAGATACATACATAGATTCACATACTTACATACACACATACCTACATACATATGCAATGCGTGTGATTTTATACTACATATTTACAAGATAGAAAAACAAAGTGCACACAACTAAACAATGATCAACAAAACACCCTAACCCTCAACACCCTTCCTCCTCCTTATACCTAGAAAAAACCATGTACCTATACCGCTGCTTAAACTGGTTCATGCTTGGACATTGCTTGAGCTCCACCCTCAATCTTTTCCACATCCTCACTCCACAAACAAAAATACAAAAACCTTTTAATGTTGTACGTGCCGACTGTTGTTTTATGTTAAACTCCCCCCTCACATTATAATCCCCTACTCTATTAAAGAACATGTTTTTAATATTTCCAGGAAGTAAACTGTTTATTGCTTTATACACAATTTGCACTGATTGAAAATGAACCAGATCAGTAAATTTTAAAGGTTTTGATTTTAAGAATAGTGAATTTGTGTGGTCTCTATAACCAGTATTATGAATTATTCTTATAGCTCTTTTCTGCAGTATGAATAATGGTTGTGTTGTACATTTATAATTATTGCCCCAGACCTCTGCACAATAGTGTAAATATGGTAAGATCAGTGAGCAATAGAGAATGCGGAGTGAGTTGTGGTCCAGAATGTATTTAACTTTGTTCAGAACTGAAATGCTTCTTGACAGTTTGCTCTGTATATGTTTTATATGAGACTTCCAGTTTATTTTATCATCAATTATCACCCCAAGAAACTTAGTTTCATATACTCTTTCAATATCCACCCCTGTACTTGTAACTGTACTTGTATGTCTTTATTACAATATTTTGTTTTACTTAAGTTTAATGATCATTTATTTCTGTCAAACCACATTTTCAGGTTTGCCATTTCTGTAGTGATGTTCCTTAGTAGTTTCTGCAAATCCCAAAAATATCATTTATATAAAGTAAAAAGAGTTTCGGACCCAATACTGAGCCCTGTGGGACACCACAAGCAATGTCCAAGCATGATGATGTATATTCCCCCAACTTCATAAATTGTTTTCTGTTACTCAGTGCAACACTAATCCCCTGATCCCATACTGTTCAAGTTTAATGATTAATATATCATGATTGATTGTGTCGAAAGCTTTTTTAAGGTCTATGAATACTCCAAGTGAATGTAATTTATGATCTATGGCATTTGTGATCTCCTCAACTGATTCTATTAATGCCAGTGATATTGAACTATTTGCTGTAAATCCAGACTGTCAATAAGTAATTTATGTTTGTTTATGAATTTATCTAATCTATTGTTGAATAATTTTTCTAATATTTTGGAAAATTGTGGAAGCAAAGAAACAGGCCTATAATTTGTGAAGTGGTGTCTATCCCCAGTCTTATACAGCGGTACAACTTTGGCTATTTTCATTTCATTGGGAAATTTACCGGTTTGAAATGACAAATTACAAATATATGTTAATGGTTCTGAAATCCCTCCAATGACCATGTCAATTTCATTTAAATCAGTAAATGTTTCGTATTTGCAATTAACAATATCTATGATTTCTTTTTCTTCCACTGCTGTGAGGAACATTGAACAGGGATTCCTCTCTATAAGATTATCATTCCAGTCCTCTGATAACA
The DNA here is from genome assembly GCF_902500255.1 of Thalassophryne amazonica. Lineage (NCBI taxonomy): Eukaryota > Metazoa > Chordata > Actinopteri > Batrachoidiformes > Batrachoididae > Thalassophryne > Thalassophryne amazonica. The sequence continues at coordinate 130,496,895 of NC_047105.1, forward strand.
ATGAATCGGGAATCTTTTCTGCCAAGTTAGGTCCAACATTTACAAAAAATTATTAAAGCCATTAACCACCTCATCCATATTCTCCTTTCTGATATTGTTATCAATGAAATATTGATGATAGCTCTGCTGTTTTGTACCATTTTTAATAATGCTATTTAATATATCCCATATTCCTTTGATATTATTTTTGTTATAATATAGTATCTTACTATAGTATTCCTTCCTACATACCCTTATAATATTAGTTAACTTATTTTTATATTTCTTATATCTATTTTCTGCCTCCTTAGTCCTTAGTTTTATTAATTCTTTATATAGAGTATTTTTCTTTTTACATGCATTTTGTAATCCTTTCGTCAACCATGGCCGATCTTTGAATTTTTGTTTTCTACCGTATTGTTTTATTGGACAGTTTTTTTTCATATAGTGATGTAAATATTTTTTAAAAAGCTCCATATGCTCTATCAACATCACCTTCACTGTATACCTCTTCCCAGTTTTGCACCCGTAAATCATACTTCAGTGTATTCATCTTTTCCTCTGTTCGCTCTCACCTGTATTTTAGTTTTTCCTCTGGCTGATTCCTCCAGTGGTTTCTATTATAAACAATGAAAACTGGTAAGTGGTCACTGATGTCACTGATTAGTAATCCACTCACTGTATTGTTTTCAATATCATTGGTGAATATATTATTGATTAAGGTGGTACAATGGGATGTAATTCTACTTGTCCTAGTGATTTTTGGATATAAACTCATGCTGTACATTGTATTGATAAATTCATCTTATTTTATGCCTGTTTGGATTAAGCAGATCAATATTTAAGTCACCACAAACAAAGACAACTTTTTGATTGGTTTTTGAGAACATTTCTCCCATCCAGTCAGTGAATGCTTCAATACTAGACCCTGGAGCTCTCTATATACAGCTGACTATTACATTTTATTTTTTCCTTCACATATTTCAATAGTTATACATTCTAATAAGTTATCAATCACAACTGTCATATTTTCTACTACTTTATAATCCATGTTCTTATTCACATACACAGCCACTCCTCCTCCACTCTTATTGTTTACACAGTTAAATTCATATTCATCCACTTCAAAATCCATTCCTTTATCTGCGTTGATCCATGTTTCTGATATAGCAATTATACTGAACTTTTTTTTTTAAATTGACTTAAATATTCCTTGATGTTATTAAAGTTTGCATACAGACTTCTGCTGTTGAAATGAATTATTGATAATTTATTATCTGTTTTAATGGTCTGATTGAACTGTTCATCTGTGTAATAGCAACAGCTGTCACTGATGTTTGAGAAAAAATTATTGTCCGGATCTATATCACGCTCCAAGTCCAGTAAATTATGATCCGTGTATTTAAATGTTGTCAATTCCAGTTTTTCATTATCAACAATTCTTTGAATTCTATCCCTCTTGTCGCCAGATGTAGATGATGTAGATGAATAAGTTCTTCCAGTCTGCGTCATGGTGCTGCGTTATGTTTGAGTCATCATACCGTATTAGCCGTATTTGTCCAGTTCCTCCATGTTCCTGATTGCCATAACTTTGGCTTGCTCTGGAGTCTCGTTCAATTTGATGAATATTGATGATTATGATGATATTCCTCTGCCTCCACGACGGACTTGAAGATCAGATGCTGACCGTCATGAGTGATTACCAGATGAGCCAGATAGAACAGCCCATAGCGGATATTCATGCTCCAAAGCTGGGCCTCAACTTGAATTGCCGTTGATGCTGGCAGGTTTCAGCTGACAGATCCTGAAAGAAGCTGATTCGTTGGTTTTCATACTGCACTTCCCTCTGCTGTCTGGTCTGGGTGCTGAAGACCGGATTGTGTTAACTTTGCCCACTCAATGTGGTTGTTCAATTATCGGAGTGGGGGTGAGAGCGTGACCCAGTATTTTAGGAAGCCAATTTTCCAAAAAGTTGCACACATCTGGTCCTTCGGTTTTCTCAGGGAGACCGACTAGCCTGAAGTTTGAGCGTCTTTCTCTGTCCTCTTAGTCTTGGATTTTACTGTTTAGTACTTTCAGCGTCCCCTCAAGCTGTTTAACATTTTGTTGGAGGGCAGTTAAATCTCCCTCCGTTTGTGAGATTCTCTCTTCCTCTTCCCCAATCCTCCTGGAGTGACACACTAAATCACCTTTAATGTCATTAATCGCTTTCAGCATTTCGGCAGACTGTTTGACAATGTGGTCCTGGAGTGAATGTACTGCACCCAGTATGTCGCTGTTTGAAGGTCCGTCAGCATTAGCTCATTCGTGTTCTTTGTTAGTACTGTTGCTAGCATTGGTCATCTTGCTGCTAGCCGTGTTGGTTTGTGCCAGTGCCTTAGACGGTTGTTGTCCACTTTTAGAATTTTTGGCTGGCATAATTTCTGGCAAAGCTTCCCCCAAGCTTAGAAGAATTATAATATGAGCCGTCAGTCTCTTTTCAAGGATTTTCGCAGAAGTTAGTCACGAGCCCAATTAATGCAACTTGTCAGCGGCATAACATAACCGGAAGTCCTGTGTCTCAAGGGTTAAAAAGACATCAGCAGGCATCAGTGCCTTTTCTTGCCATGCTCATAGCTTGTGGAACAGGCTGCCTGTTGGCATTTGAAATGTAACTTTAAGACTATTTTTAAAACATATTTTCGATTGCCTGCAATTAGTTTTATGGTTTTTAATCTTCTTTTCATTTTTGTTTGTTATACTTCATTGTTTTGTGTTTTTAATTGGTTTTGTTTTTGGTTATGGGGATCTTTGTTTAATGTTTGTCTGTGGCTTTGTTTATCAAACTGTTGATTTCTGTTCCTCATTTAAAATGCTTTATAAATTTAATATTACTGAGGACAGCACGGTGGCTTAGTGGGCAGCACTGTTGCCTCACAGCAAGATGGTCATGGGATCGATTCCCACCTGTGGCCTTTCTGTGTGGAGTTTGCATATTCTCCCTGTGTTTGTGTGGGTTCTCTCCGGGTGCTCCGGCTTCCTCCCACATCCCAATACATGCATGTTAGGCGTACTGAAAACTTTAAATTGACCCTCAGCGCGGGTGTGAATGAGTTTGTCTGTCTATATGTGGCCCAGCGATAGACTGGCATCCTGTCCAGGGTGTAACCTGCCTCACACCCCATGACTGCTGGGATAGAGTCTGACCCCCCGTGACCCTTATTGGAGTAAGTGGCTATCAAAAATGGATGGATGGATTATTATTACTTAAATGACAAACAAGATGTCAGAATTCATCAAATATGACACGAACACATCTATCGTGACATTACAACTTATACAAGAATGTATAAGGCAACTAATTTAATTAATATTTTGTAATGTTGCTGTTCACACCAGAGAGTGTGTGTAAACTACAGGGGCATCACACTACTCAGCCTCCCAGGTAAAGTCTACTCCAGGGTGCTGGAAAGGAGGGTTCAGCTGATAGCCGAGCCTCTGATTTAAGAGGAACAATGCGGGTTCCGTCCTGGTTGCGGAACAACCGACCAGCTCTTCACCCTCACAAGGATCCTGGAGGGGGCCTGGGAGTATGACCATCCAGTATACATGTGTTTTGTGGACTTGGAGAAGGCGTATGATCGGGTACCCCGGGAGATACTGTGGGAGTATGAAGTGAGGGGGTCCCTTCTCAGGGTAATCCAATCTCTGTACTCACAAAGCGAGAGTTGTGTTCGAGTGCTCGGCAGTAAGTTGGACTCGTTTCTGGTGGGGGTTGGCCTCCACCAGGGCTGCGCCTTGTCAACAATCCTGTTTGTGATATTTGTGGACAGGATATCAAGGCGTAGTCAGGGGAGGAGGGTTTCCAGTTTGGTAGACTCAGGGTCCCATCACTGCTTTTTGCAGATGATGTGGTCCTGTTGGTTTCATCGACCTGTAACCTCCAGCACTCACTGGATCGGTTTACACCCGAGAGTGAAGCAGCTGGGATGAGGTTCAGCACCTCTAAATCTGAGGCCATGGTTCTCAACAGAAATCAATGGATTGCCTACTCTGGTCTTGATTTTCCTCAGAAAAACTGAGTGGGTGTGGGAGGACACTGAGCCCACAGAAAATTATTTTCAGTCGGCCTCAAAGCGGTTCTGGAAAACAGTCAGACGAGTCAGGAAACTGAGGCAGTTCTTCGATCAGACCGTTTTCAACAAGGGTGCAGAGTCGCTTACCTCGAGTGGACATATCATGAAAACATGACCAAATCAGGCTGAGAAGTGGCAAAGTTCATTACAAAACATGACAAACTTTTGATAGAGGCAGAGTTTAACAAAAACTGTGTAATGCCATCAGTGGAGAACATTTGCCTTGAGAAGAAGCAACAAATTTCTGATGTTTGTTTGGGTCATAACACTGTGTTAGAGAAATTGTAAATATATGTTATCATTTATAATGTCTCTATTATAAGGTCTTTCTTGTACATTGGTTGCAGGTTTTCATTTTCCAAATGAACTACTGATCATGGTTGTGTGAAATGACCTCTTGTTGCCTTTGAGGAATGTCTGAGAGCGTAAATCTTATGAGCTGAGCACAGTAGTGTATTTTTAATTAGGTGATCATCCTTGAATGGGAACGTTGAAGCCCTGTGAAAGCCAGCTGTAACCAGTTCTGTTTTGACTCTGTCGAGAAATCCATAATAATGTGTTATCTGGATGGAGACAGGTGCCAAGTTGTTTTTATGCTTATTTTTTACCTCTTATGTTTATGTCTGAATAAAAGGAGGAAAGCAGGGATGGGCCCTTCGGAGACAGATTAGGAGAGGGTGGGGTCCCGCTGTCTGCTCTCCTTGCATGCAAGAAAGAATTACAGTGTCTCATGTGGTCATTTTCTGTATTCAGATGTTTGGGTTGTCTTGTTTTAACAGGTTTAACTCTGACATTTTCATGGTCCTTTGGAGCCGGATGCCAACAAACCTGAGGGTGATCAACCCATGAGGGAGGACTCCGTGGAAGACCGTGGCCGGGATCACATCCCGTTGAAAACCCTTTCCACGGCGGACTCCTCCCTGACGGGTTGGCATTCATCAGGGTGAAGGCATTTGAATTTCAGCGACAGAGATTGACCACGGGTGAGAATCATTTTTCTTGGTACAACCTTGGGCGTGTGACTGGGGATCACCACGTAGAAACACCCCGTAATGTCTTTAGACTTGTCTTTTTGACTGTAAGGTCATCGCAACTGTCACTAGGCTGTAAGCTGTTATGTCACGCTTGTCTTTTGGCTGTAAGGTGTGAGAAAAAGTCCTCTTATGGGTCCGGATCAGCGCAAAAATTCTGTACAGTGTCGGGTCTGTAAAACCTTCGGTGGACGGGCTGTAAAATTCTGGGATAAACGCGTTCCCTTAATATTATCCACAGGAAATATTAAAAAATGGATGGTGGAGTTAAAACGAGGTGTGAATGTGTTTGTATGAGTGTGTTTGTATGGAGTGTTCGCAATCGAATCGCGGGTTGCGTGGGATCTGTCTAACCAGCAGACAAAAATGAAGCCACTGTCTGAAGTAGAATGTGAACATTCTATGCTGCACCTGCTTGGAAACCAACAAATCTGAAAAGAAGCTCTAGGCAAGGTTCACCTGCCTCTGAGGTTGAAGTGGTGGCACTTTTCTGGTTGATCGGTGACAAAGCAGTAAAAGCAAACAGCAATCCATTTGTTTAGATCTCCCTATGAGATAACTCCACAAACGGCTAAAATGGGAAATTGTTGTTGTTCCTGCTGCAAAGATGACACCGAGCCATAGTCAAATGATTACAGATACATGGAGGTTAAATATCCAGGGTTGTCTAAATACCTAAAAATGCGGCGAAGGAAATTTAACTTTTCGGGAAGATTACAACCAGATTCAACAACAAAACTGGTTAATAACATAAAAGAGAAAACCAAAGATTCTACAAAATGGCAAAAGAAATACAGATTGGAAAATGCACAAAGAATAAAAAAGCTGACTCCAAGTGTAGAAGGTCAGAGACCTCCGAGTTGTAGGAAATAAAAGACGTCTTATTTCCAAGTTGAGTTTATGTAAGGGTCAAAGGTGACTGAGTTGTGAAATAAAATTAAGAAAATTAAGATTCTGTCTGGTCTCGGGGTCAGGAACCCTGTGGATATTGTGTATTGTATTTTGGTGTGGATTTGACTACCTCAACGTGATGGACAAAACAGGTATTTATAAGGAAAGACTGCAACACCGGCTCTTTGAGAATCGGTGTTATCACTGACGACTTTGATAAGTGTATCGCGGATGTCTGTTATTGTATGTGTATATGTGTGTGAGTCTGTGTCCAGGGTGAAAAGAAAGATTCTTTAAGGGGAAAATTCTGAGATAAACCTGTTAATGAAATAAACTTATTCAGCTTGTTAAGATGATAACTCAAAAACAATAAATACTATCACCTTCCTATTTTCCATATCGAATAATCATATAACTTGGATGAAGTGGTTAGAATATGGCTAATTTTTGCACACTCGAAAAAGTGGAAAAGCTGATTAGTTTTGCCTATTTAATATATTTCAAGCAAAAGGTAATCAAAATTACATACCGGTAAAACAATTAATGATTGGATTTATTATTGTAAATATTTCTATGTGGTGTTGGATTGTGTATTTGTCCTCTGTAAATGTACTTGTGGGATATTGAAATTTGTGTGGGCTGGTTCTTTTCTGCCTGGAACAAAATTCAGATTGACTGTTTTAACTGAAAACTGCAGTATTTGGCTTATTTTTGCCTCAGTAATCATGAATGAGCTACTGTGGAACTGACCAATTAGATCAATAAGTTCCAGCAGGTATTCATTAACTTGTCTGGAAGCAGGCTCATCTAGGCAATAAAGAATTTGTGTTATAAAACATTTCTATGAATCAGTTCCCCAGTATACATATTAAATACTGCTTTAAAAAAAGAGTAAATTTTTAATTGACTGATCAATTAATTATTTTTGATTGAAATAAGACAGAATTGCCTGTGTGGGTAGACAGAATAGAGTGGGTGGTTGTGGTAGATTCTCTGTGGACTGTTAAAAACTGATTTTGAGACTGAATTAACACCCAGTTCCCATCCTCCAGGCCCCAAAAGGTCTGGTAGACGGTTGGCGGGCAAGTCTCCTATCAGGGCACTGTAATTAATAGTTCCTTTGAGTTGTAGCTGTATACATGTGTATATAATATGTTGAGTGTAATGGGACAAAGGTCATTTTTGGACCTGTGGACGTTTTCTATTTTTATTTGAGAAAAGTTGGTTTATTCTGCTTATTTGATATACTTTAAGCAAATGTGAAATTCTTATTTTCAAATTATGGTATTGTGAAGAAAAAACAAAAACTGCTGTGAAGTGTTATCAGTTTGTTTGGGAACACAGTGTAATTAAACTCTCAAGTCTGAGGGAAGGACAGTGAGCCAACTGAAAGGTATCAGAACGTTTTTGGACCCTCAACTCCGATGGATTTCAGTTGACAGGATGGAAATGTGGCACTATGTGTGTTATTTTCCGTGCATGATATGTGGAGAGAAGGTACGTGCAAGTGAAAGTTGGATTAAGAATGTTGGAAAGTTGGAAGTGCAAGTTTGGTTTGGTGGAAAGTGTGTGGTCACATGAAGTATGGAGAAAACAAGGTGCTAAACTGAGAGGTCACTTTTACATGTGACCTTTGGGCAGGCCGATATTACCCAATATCAATGGGTAGGTATTTTGAGCCATGGGCTTTGCCATGCCTCAACAGGAGGGATGGTGACAGGTACATCAACATTTCACCACATTTGGGTTTCAGAATATGACATACCAGAAACATTGTACAGTGATAACGGCACACATTTGCAAATAAAATCATCCAGTATTTAACAGATCACTTGAGAATAAATGCAAAAATGTACTGTGCTTATCATCCGCAAAGTACAGGTTTAGTGGAAAGAACAAATGGCACAATTAAAGATAGACTGAAAAAGTGCATGGAAGAAAACAGGAAAAAACTGGATTTATTGTTTAGATCTAGTGAAACTGTACATGCATATAACGCATAGTTTAGAAACTGGTCTTACTCCATTTGAAATTCTGTATGGGAGACCCTATAGGTTGCCAGACTTACAAGCAATAACGGGGCCCGATAGTGAAAATGAGGGATTAGTTGATTAAATGAGATGAGTGTTGACCCACAAAAACGTAACACACGCTAACAAGATGCCAGATTCTCCTGTTTCTGTGCAGGAAGCTAAGAATTCGATCCAGACTGGCGATTGGGTGCTGATAAAGGCCATTAAGAGAAAGAATTGGTCATCTCCAAAGTGGGAAGGTCCATTCCAAGTGCTGCTAACCACCCCTACTGCAGTAAAAACTGCAGAAAGGTCATCTTGGGTGCATCTATCCCACTGCAAAAGACAAAGATATCTGAAAGATACTGAACTGGATGACGGAGACAACGTGGAAAGGTGTCAGCTGATGACCTGTATAGATCCAGCAACGGCTGGAAGCACATCTGTCCCTCCGTAGAGTCAAGATGACAACCAAGAGAAGGTGACCAGAGGGTGATCAAGGGCAAGATAAAGATAAAGCAGATGAGAAACCAGTTAAACTGAGGAGAATCCTATCAATATAACCCAGGATGAGATGTAGACGGACTACAGGCTTGAAATAGAGCAAAGAAGCAGACAAATCCAATTCTTTGAGAACAGGACACAAGGAAATCCTGTTCCATTCCTGTGTACCTGTGTCTGAGAAACATTAAGAACAGGACACAGGACAAAGTACATAACACATTATTGTACTTCCAACTACAGCATGCTTTACACATACTGATATAGTACAGATTTATGTACCACATCTGAAGGAAAACAGCATAAAAAGAGTTCCTGATTCCTTCAGTCCCTAAGCCCAGAACTGCTGAACTGAAATCCTGAACTGTTACCTAAGAAAGAAGACATCTACTCTCCAAGCACAGAACTGTTGAGAGATTACAAGACTGTTCCAGCTATGGAAAGATTTGCCACCAGAGCGGGGTGTAACGTTCACACTTTGCTGCTAATAGATTAGATTAGATTACGTAGATTACATAAACCTTTATTCATCCCTCAATGGGGAAATTTCAGATTTCCACACTCACATTCCACATACAAACAGCAATTGATCTACAATTATTACTTGTTTACCGTAATAATGGCACACATCAGAATTAGTACAACACATATACATTGACATTGTTTATGTGCACTAAACTTGAAACAGTCCGTTTTCCAATTGAGGCAATGTGAGTGTGTTGGTAGCCACTGCAACTATCAAGTCACGATGCCTGCCATCTTGGGAAAGAACGGAGGCCAGCCACAGGAAGGGAGGGGCAGGAAGAGGTGAGAGGAGAAAACTGGAACATGCTTCAGTCCATGTGTAAGTCTGTCAGTTTATTGTCCTTGTGGGTTGAGATAAGAATGGAGCCGAATAATCTCACCAGAGCCTGGATAAATTCCTCTGGAGGTTAACAGTGGGCAATTGACCTTGATGCTAGATAGCCTGTAGTGTTGCAGCCAAGCAATGAAAAACACTATTAACAGTTCCACTCGCACAGCCAAATCCCAATTCTGAATTAAGAATATTCCCAATATTGAATTAAGAATATTCACCGGCCTCCGAAACTTTCAGCTTCAACTGCAAGGCACGCATCAGCTCCAAGGTGTCATCCAATTTGCGTCCGAGTTCAAGAGTCAACGCAGTCTGAGAATGCACTGCCTTGCCAACCTCATTAATCATGACGGACAAGCGAGGGCCCGTAGTTCTTGATGCCGCCGTCTTGCCAATTTTCCGGTAGATCAGGGCAGCACATAAGCCAAAAAGTACCAGCCCTGCTACCATGAGACCAAAAATGAATAAATCCTCGACATCCTCAACGGAGAAAGGCGCCAAGCATGCCACATGCCAGGAACTCCAGGAGCTGAGGACATAGCCCACAGGATACGTTCCATCTGGGCAGGCAGGATCCCGCGGTCCTGACCTTCTTGTAGAAAAAAAAATGGTGTCAACAGCATTCAGAGACCAGCTGATCAATTCCATGGTTAATCCAATAGTAGTCAAATAGATCCAGAATCCAATATAGTTTTGAGGAATTCACAGTCTGGTGGAGTAGGGACTTGAAGATTAAAAGCAGAGAGATAAGGGAGAGTGGAGGAGATGCGACCGCCCTCGTCGGAGTCCCAAGCAGTAATACTGATGCTTATTGCTATAATTGTGACATCCACTTCTTGGTATGAGCACGTAAGCCCGCGATCAAGTTTTGAGTGGATGTTTGATACTCCACGTAACCCATATCAGATGAACATGTGGTATAGGTATGCTACATTTTTGGCTAATGGGGTGAATTTGACCAGTTGTTATGTGTGCTCTTTGATGCCTGTTTCTGCAGCCCACCCACGTATAAAACTACTGCCGTTTCTCAATGTCAGTCTTTTGTTTCCACATGTATTGACATCAGCAATCAATCCGATGCTACTTAATCTGTCAGTTCAACAACATACGGGCTCCTACATTACCACAGAGGCACCAAAAAATATATCATTTAAAAATTTACTATCTGCAGAAGGATCGCTTGATGCACCCATGCACACTAATCTTTTCCTTGATCCCAGAGCTCGACTCACCTGTTATGCAAATAACCAGCTCTTGTTGTCTGGTCCAATTACCAATTTGGGAAAGATAGCCAAGCCATTGTGTGGCATCATTTTGGGGTTGTGTACTCAACAGCCCAATGGGAGTTTCAACAACACCCAGGCCCCTGACAGAGGCAAATGTGCAGACTACTTTCAGGCACCTGATCCGATGGGAGCATCTGCCCGGGTAGACATATACTGGCTTTGTGGTCATGAAGCCTATGTGGCTCTCCCAGTAGGGTGAAAAGGCAGATGTTGTTGTATGGCTGGGGGGCCTGGCTGCCTTTTTGTTTCTTTTGTTTTTCCTTCCAGGTGGCTTGCATTTGGGACTGAGTGGCTGTGTTGCTGAGGTTATCAGGACCTCACCCTGATCACCTGCGGCTCATCAGGACTCACAGCTGAGGTGCATCTATATGGATTGGAACATGGTGGCATTTAAGACTGGAGTATACAGTGTGTATTTGCCAGAGACTCGACCTTGTGACCAGACGGGTGAGATCGTCGTCTCGGGAGCCATCTCATCATCAGTGGATGCAGAGAACGTCCAGGGTTTGATGCACGGTCTGTGAAAGAGGATGGGGTGAGGTCTCACGCTCGTCAGCACACTTCCTGAGGTACGTTAGATTTTGTGACTAACATTTATACAGTCAGTAAATGTGGTGTCCCTCACACCTTTTTATATTGAGCTGTATGTTAGTCATGTATCGGCTTCCACTGCAGTGGAGTTTTGTGAACTGGATGTTCCATGCCTGCAGGTTGGGAAGCTGATTAGTAATCAAGCCAGGAAGTGTTTGCTGTTTGTACACCTTTAAGTGTTCTCTCTGTGTGTAGAGTGTGGACTCACATAATGGTTCCTTCTTTCACAGACTCGGTTTGTTGCGGCCACCTGGGGGGTGTCGGCGGGGTCCTTGGGTCCGAACAGCTTCTGGCTCCGGACCGTTAGCGCTGCTGGGAGCGCACCACGCCAGACCGCACTTTCTTTTGTTATTTTTTGTATCACTGTTATGTATTAAATTCAGTTAGCCTTTGTACCGTGCTCTGCTTATTTCATACTGGGTCCTTCAAACGCTGGTCGGTTCTCCGAGCTGCGTCCGACACATAACAGATGTGCCCCGATAACCACTTCTTGGCATTCCTACATCGTAGCCGCTTACCTCTCGACCAGTCATCGCTTTAAGCGTGACTTTGTTCCCCACAACTCTGTATGGGGAACGGATGTGCCTCTGGATGCGAAGCTGTAACCGACAGACCAGAAAGTCCTACTGTCACTCTTCCCCTGGTTGGGTGTGGGCAAGTTGATGTTATGGGTGGAGACTCTTAAATTATCGATTTAGTTATTTTGTAAACTCCACTGTTGTGGCTCTCAGAGGCATAAAGGCAGAGTTGACAGTTCTGAAGATCATAGAAATGCAAAATCGGATGGTTTTGGATCAATTAACTGTGGCCTCAGGTGGAGTGTGTGCCATGGTGGGAGAAAGCTGTTGTATATTCATCCCAGACATTGATTATGATGGAGGCTTAATACACCTGGCCATCCAAAATCTAACACTTCTGAGAAATACCATGTGTAAGGATTTTATTACAGATAATAGCTGGTCCTCATGGCTTTTTTCTGGGCTGTGGTACCAAATTCTGTTAAAACTGCTTACCCCAATTATTGTAATACTGGGCCTGCTGAGTATTATGGTATGCTGCATAATTCCATTCATACAATCATTAATTCAGCAGATGATTTCTGGCACAGCAAACGATTTGTTGCTAGATGGTGATTATATAGCCCTGTTACAGTTTGATCCTGATATTTGTCGTACCACCCAGGTGGGAAAATAACTGTTGTAATGTCTGAAGAAAACATTTGACCCCTCTGAGTGTAAAGTTTAAATGCATCTACAGATATGATCAGACTGCCGAAAATCTGTAAACTGGAAGGGGCAGATTTGTGATAAAGGAGAATATAGACATTAAAATTGATAAACAGAGAATGTTTTAGAAATTGTAGATATGTTATCATTTATAATGTCTTTATTATAAGGTTTTTCTTGTACACTGGTTGCGGGTTTTCATTTTCCAAATGAACTACTGATCATGGTTGTGTGAAATGGCCTCTTGTTGCCTTTGTGTAATGTCTGAGAGCATAAATCTTATGAGCTGAGCACAGTAGTGTATTTTTAATTAGCTGACCGTCCTTGAATGGCAACGTTGAAGCCCTGTGAAAGCCAGCTGTAACCAGTTCTGTTTTGACTTTGTCGAGAAACCCAAAATAATGTCAAATCTGGATGGAGACAGGCGCTGAGTTGTTTTTAGGCTTATTTTTTTTACCTCTTATGTTTGTGTCTGAATAAAAGGAGGAAAGCAGGGATGGGTCCTTCGGAGTCAGATGAGGAGAGGGAAGGGTCCCGCTGTCTGATCTCCTTGCATGCAAGAAAGAATTACAATGTCTTGTGTGGTCATTTTCTGTATTCAGATGTTCGGGTTGTCTTGTTTTAACAGGTTTAACTCTGACACACTGTGGCACAGAGGACTGAAGACACATCATCTGATATTAAAAAGACAACTGGGGAACAGAGGTGAATTTAAAGCACAGACTCTTCTGACACCAATCAGTGATTTTTTTGAGGCTCTGATGACATAAACGTAGCAGAAAAATTGCTTTACATGAAATGCCTTCAAGACCAAAAAAAGAGGAACAGATTAACAGATAAAGAAAATGTTCAAGTTGTTTTAAATCCACATATTTGTGTGAGCAGACATTTTCAGATATTAACACAGGGCTCGAAATAGTACATGCATGTGCTAGTTTGTGCACGTACTATTCAAGCGGTGCACGTAATTTTATCAACTTTTAATTTTATCAACTATAAGCACCAGTAGAATGAACCAATGAAGGAATAAATAAGGAAAAAAAAACAATTTTCATTGTGTTGTCTTCATCTTCCCTGTGTTTTATGACTCTCACACATGGAGTGAGTTGCTGTGATGATTTGTTCATGCACGCACATGAAAAAAAAAAAAAACTATGTGCCGCTGCTTCTGCTCTTCCATCAAACCACACCGGACCTGCTTCGAGTTGCTCCCAGTCGCGTCGTGTGTCGTTATGATGAGGCCATGTGGAAGCAACTCAGTGCCGAGACGATGCAGCTCGGGGCCAAAACAGCACGAGGGGCGCAAAGGACGAAGCAAACCGGACGCTGAAAATTAAACATTTAATTTTTGTTTGGGTCCTCTGCTCGACGCAGAAATTAAGTGGTTTCAGCACAAGTCAGAGCCAAAGGACAGTACTCAGCGTGACACATAACACAGAGACACCTTGTTCTGTGCGCTGAACAGACAAGGGGGAACATGCTGCTCACAGTGGCTGCTGTTAGATCTCTGCTCCTGGACATCCCAGCTGGAGAACACCTACTGTGTTTTGAAGGACATGGACTTACAACATTCCTAAAAGTGGTCCTCACATGGAAATACATAAAACATACATCGCTTTTGCGATGGGCTGGAGAGCGTGCACATTGACAGGCTGTTCCAGCTGGACAGACCGTCAGTTCATGTGGACACACAGCAGACGATCTGAATGTCACGTCTGACAGGACATGCGCGTCCTGTGAGTGGCGCGCTGCAGGACCATATGACAAGCCAACAGTGTGACAAATATGCCAGTTTGTCACGTATCAGCAGAAATATGCCGTAACAAATGCCGTTTGGTCAGTTATCACTGCATTTTTTCTCTTCTAAAAAAAACAAACATTTATCTGCTTGTTGATTTTAGCCATTTCACGCTCCTGTTAAAAGACAGTGATTGTAGCACAGCGGTAAAGTTTCCATCTGGTAATCAGAGCTTACAGGTTCAAATCCAGTGAGTGGCATTTATTTTTTTTATTTAACCACAGGGTTCTGTATTGCATCCCATTTTATATCAACCCGGTGATGTTCACTAATTATACAGTTGGTTTTTATTTTATTTTTCTCCACATCAGCAGTGCGATGTGGTGCACCACGTCCCAGCTGGTCACACTGTGTTCCTGCTCGTACGACACCGTCGTGTGCATGATACCGTCGCAGCGGGATAGTGCACGCTTGCCCGTCGGCTCTATGTTTTTGTGGTTTGCTCATATGAGTTGTTCCGCCGTGATTCGCCTTGATTTGTACTCAATAATTTGGTCAGGAAATCCCACCAGTGCCTCTACTTCCTTAGGAAGCTGCGGAGAGCTGGACTTGGGAGCTCCATTCTGAGGAGCTTCTATCACCCGTGTAGTGGAGAGCATCCTCTGCACCTGCATCACTGTGTGGCACGGCAGCTGCACGGTTGCTGAGAGGGGGACTCTGCAGAGGGTGGTAAAGGCTGCACAGAGGACTGTAGGGAGCAGTCTTCCCACCACCTCAGATCTCTACTCATCACGATGCAGAGGAAGGGCTCTTCACATTCTGAGGGACTCCTCATATCTTGCACACAGTCTGTTTCAGCCCCTCCCCTCAGACAGGCGGCTCAGGAGCATTCAGAGTAGAACTACCAGGCTCAGAAACAGCTTCTTCCCTGACGCTGTCACTGTTGAACTTGAGCCGTGCTCCACAGAACTTACACCATCACATAAAGACTGCACTAAAAACACTTAAATTGCCCATGTGCAATAATCTCTCGTGTGCAATATATGTGCAATGTTGGTTTTCACTTAATTCCCAGTGCAATATTATAGTCTACTTGCTGTTCACACTTATATTTGGTATTAAACATAGCTAATTTGGGCTTTTGTTTTATTAGGTTATATTTATATCTATAATTTTTGTTTTTAAATAACCGGGACCTGAGTACTAATTTTGTACCACTAACATGGAAATGTGGGTTGGCACAACAAATAAAGTTCCTTGAATCCTATTTAATGTTCACACTGTCAAACTTTATTATTTTTGTGCAAATATTTGCTCATTCTGAAATGGATGCCTGCAACACGTTTCAAAAAAGCTGGGACAGGGGCATAAAAGACTGGGAAAGTTGATGAATGCTCAAAGAACACCTAATTGGAACATTCCACAGGTGAAGAGGTTAATTAGAAACAGGTGAATGTCATAATTGGGTACAACAGGAACATCCCCAAAAGGCTCAGCCATTCACAAGCAAAGATGGGGTGAGGATCACCACTTTGTGAACAACTGTGTGAAAAAAATAGTCCAACAGTTTAAGAACAATGTTTCTCAATGTTCAATTGCAAGGAATTTAGGGATTCCATCATCTACAGTCCATCATATAATCAGAAGATTCAGAGAATCTGGAGAACTTTCTACACGTAAGCGGCAAGGCTGAAAACCAACATTCAATGCCCGTGACCTTCGATCCCTCACTGCATTAAAAACCGACATCATTGTGTAAAAAGGATCTTACCATGTGGGCTCAGGAACACTTCAGAAAACCATTGTCAGTTAACACAGTTCGTCGCTACATCTACAAGTTAAAACTCGACCATGCAAAGCGAAAGCCATACATCAACAACATCCAGAAATGCCGCCGCCTTCTCTGGGCCCGAGCTCATTTGAAATGGACAGACGCAAAGTGGAAAAGTGTGCTGTGGTCTGATAAGTGCACATTTCAAATTGTTTTTGGAAACCAGCGCAAAGTTCAAAAGCCAGCATCTGTGATGGTATGGGGGTGTTAGATGGCATGAGCAATTTACACATCTGTGATGGCACCATCAATGCTGAA